>NW_027507789.1:12551895-12649395 GCF_037356315.1 Lithobates pipiens
TCTTTTTTATTTGTTTATTCTATTCTATTCTTTTATATTCAAATTTTGGAAGATGGTTATATTCTTTCTATTCTATTGTTTTTTTTCTATACTATTCTGTTACTTTCTATTCTAATCTAGTCTTATCAAATCGATTCTATCTGAATTTTGGGAACTAGTTATATTCTTTCCATTTTTTTGAAATTATTTTCTACTCTAGTTTTTATTATATTCTTTTCTATTCTGTTCTTATGTATTCAAATGTATTCTATTTGAAATTCGAATTGCAGAAGATAGTTATAATCTATTCTTTTGAATTCTATTAGTTTCTATTCTATTCTTTTATTTTCTATTCTATTTATTTCTGTTTTACTCTATTATATTTCATTCTTTTATTTCCGGTTACATTCTTTTCTACAAATTTTTTTTCCATTATATTCCTTTATTTTATATTTTATGTTATTCCCTTTGGAAATTGGAAAACAAATCGAAAACTATTCAAAAACGATTAGCACTCCCAAAAAATTCTAATTTGAAAACTATTCTAATTCGAAAATGATTCTAATTCGAAAATGATTCTAATTTCGAAAAACTATTCAAAATTGATTCGAAAACTATTCTAATTCGATTTTTTTCTTCGTTATTTCAGATTCATTTAAATTAGTTACCATTGTAATTCGGAAATTTGGATGTATGTAAACGAAAAATTCTGCCGAATTTCAATTTGGGATAGAATAGAAGGATTAACACCTATCCAGACTGCATGACACCAACAAAAGGATTATGGAACTAGAACAGAGGGGGGGAGGGGATTCTGAAATTATCACACCTCCCATCCTGTTCTTGGGCAATCAACATTGGCACCTTCCATGGTGAATGGATTAGGGGGGTCTTTGCTACCTCCCGATACCCATTAGAACTGAAGAAGTGGCTTGCATAAGCTACGAAACATCTTCGACATTACAGAACAAGTCCATTTGAATGTGACCAGCTACTACTAGATACACTATGACCTAAGAAACCTACCCATGACTAACTACCAATTAGACATGTGCATTCGTTTTCATCCGAATTTCGGGTATTTTCGTTAAAGTTTTAACAAACGATAACGAACGCGCAGAATCCAAAAACCGAAACATCCGACATAAACAAATGCTTTATTTTTGTTTTCGTTGTGACAACAGTTCGATATAGAGAGGAGATTCGACATGACGCTGGCAATAGCGATCTGTGTCCAAAGAAACCTGTGGTCGAATGTGCCTAACCTTAGCTCTATTAGTCCAAGATTATTCGACGTAGAGAAAAAAGATTCGACATAGAGAGAAAACATTCGACATTATAGAGACAATAGCAAAAAAGGTTGAATGTGCCTAACCTAACTCTATTAGTCCAAGATTATTCGACATAGAGAAAAAAGATTCGACATAGAGAGAAAAGATTCGGCATAGAGACAATAGCAAAAAAGGTCAAATGTGCCTAACCTAACTCTATTAGTCCAGGATTATTCGACATAGAGAAAAGATTCGACATAGAGAGAAAAGATTTGATATTATAGAGACAATAGCAAAAAGGGTCGAATGTGCCTAACCTAAGTCTATTAGTCCAAGATTATTCGACGTAGAGAAAAAAGATTCGACATAGAGAGAAAACATTCGACATTATAGAGACAATAGCAAAAAAGGTCGAATGTGCCTAACCTAACTATTAGTCCAAGATTATTCGACAGAGAGAGAAAAGATTTGACATTATAGAGACAATAGCAAAAAAGGTCAAATGTGCCTAATCTAACTCTATTAGTCCAAGATTATTTGACATAGAGAGAAAAGATTTGACATAGAAAGAAAACATTCAACATTATAGAGACAATAGCAAAAAAGGTCGAATGTGCCTAACCTAACTCTATTAGTCCAGGATTATTCGACATAGAGAAAAGATTCGACATAGAGAGAAAAGATTTGATATTATAGAGACAATAGCAAAAAGGGTCGAATGTGCCTAACCTAAGTCTATTAGTCCAAGATTATTCGACGTAGAGAAAAAAGATTCGACATAGAGAGAAAACATTCGACATTATAGAGACAATAGCAAAAAAGGTCGAATGTGCCTAACCTAACTATTAGTCCAAGATTATTCGACAGAGAGAGAAAAGATTTGACATTATAGAGACAATAGCAAAAAAGGTCGAATGTGCCTAACCTAATTCTATTAGTCCAAGATTATTCGACATAGAGAGAAAAGATTTGACAGAGAGAAAAGATTCGACATAGAGAGAAAAGATTTTATATTATAGAGACAATAGCAAAAAAGTTTGAATGTGCCTAACCTAACTCTATTAGTCCAGGATTATTCGACATAGAGAAAAGATTCGACATAGAGAGAAAAGATTTGACATTATAGAGACAATAGCAAAAAGGGTCGAATGTGCCTAACCTAAGTCTATTAGTCCAAGATTATTCGACGTAGAGAAAAAAGATTCGACATAGAGAGAAAACATTCGACATTATAGAGACAATAGCAAAAAAGGTCGAATGTGCCTAACCTAACTCTATTAGTCCAAGATTATTCGACATAGAGAGAAAAGATTTGACAGAGAGAAAAGATTCGACATAGAGAGAAAAGATTCGACATTATAGAGACAATAGCAAAAAAGGTCGAATGTGCCTAACCTAATTCTATTAGTCCAAGATTATTCGACATAGAGAGAAAAGATTTGACAGATAGAAAAGATTCGACATAGAGAGAAAAGATTTTATATTATAGAGACAATAGCAAAAAAGGTCGAATGTGCCTAACCTAACTATTAGTCCAAGATTATTCGACATAGAGAAAAGATTCGACATAGAGAGAAAAGATTTTATATTATAGAGACAATAGCAAAAAAGTTTGAATGTGCCTAACCTAACTCTATTAGTCCAAGATTATTCGACACAGAGAGAAAAGATTCGACATTATAGAGACAATAGCAAAAAAGGTTGAATGTGCCTAACCTAACTATTAGTCCAAGATTATTCGACATAGAGAGAAAAGATTTGACATGAAGATTCGACGAAGCAGTCACCGTGAGCGGACTTTTCTGGTCAAATGCTCCGCCCATAGGCTATAAAAGAATTCTTATGTTGATTGACTAGTAATAATAATTAATCAATATAATTATTACTAGTGTCATACAACATTAGAATACTACTATAGCTTGTAGGCGGAACATTCGACCGGAAATGTACGATTGCGGCGTCGTACAGTTCAGCTGCTCCGCCGAATCTTCTTAGAACATTCGACAGACACCATAAACCTTCAATGACAGATTCGACCTTAATCCTTTCGGATTTTTGGACGAATTGTATTTTTTTTTTTTGAAAACTGACATTTTATTGAAATTTCAAGTGAAACAAAGAAATCAAAGAAGGAACAATAAGGCACAGGTAATAAAAGTAAGCAGTCACAGACCACAGTAAGCAAAGGCAAAGAATACAGCATTGCATCAACTCAAGCATTACAGTACAATGACACTCATTTACCGGGAGATTTAGATTCCTGCAGCCTGCTACCGGTCAATTTAACAAACCTTTCTGTGACCAAAAAAAAAAGAAGGGAGCTTAAGGAGAAAGAAGGAAAATAGGAAAGGTGAACATAAATACGAAGAATCGTGCGAACAGCCCTAGAACGGGAGAGAAAAGGCGCAGATTAGACAGAGAAGAAGAGAGAAATGAAAAGGGAAGAAGAAGAGAGAAAAGTAAAGTAAAGGACGCCCATCAGACCAACCGACCCCGCGCCCCCTCCACCTCCACACTCAGAAGGCGGGTGCCTCCAGCTTATCCCAAAGATCCCATACCTTGTTATGTTTGTCAAGCGTGTTATTTAGGGAAGCTGTAAGATATTCCATACGCCTGACGTCTCTAATTCTAGTGTGTAACTCAACTAGTGAAGGAATTTCCCGTTTCTTCCATTTTAGGGCAATTAGGCAGCGCCCAGCCGTCAGCACGTGGGCTAGTAGGGTTTGGGAGAATCGGGAGAACGTGGGAGGAGGGAGGCCCAGGAGAAACAGCTTGGGGTCTAATGGTATTTGTGCGTCAAAAATGGTACATAATAGGGCCCTAACCATTTCCCAATAGGGGACAACTCGTGAACATGTCCAGTAAATATGGAACAGTGTCCCAACTGCACTACGGCAGCGCCAACAGCGGGAATCCGCGGAGGGGTAAATAGAATGGAGCAGGGACGGAGTTTGATACCAATGCAGCATAACCTTGTATTGATGTTCCTTATATAAAGTGCAAACGGAACTTTTAGCTGCTCGTGACCACACCCGCTGCCATGTCTCCAAGGGCACGGCCTCCCCCAAGTCCCTGTCCCATTTATCCATATACGCATGCCGCGGTCCCGTCAAAGAGGAATCCGCTATTAGAATTTGGTAGGTACGTGAGATCATGCCCTTCGGAGATGAGCCCTCCAGGCATACTTTTTCAAACTCAGTTAAAGGGGAGAATTGTAGGGTCAGTGTAAAAGATTGTGCGAAATGGCGGATCTGCAGGTAGCTATAGAATGCTTTTTTAGGTAAATCTTATAAATCCTTTAATTCCTGGAATGATCTAAGGGCCGGTTCACACAGCGGGCGATGAGAGGCGACACGACTCGCCTCGCCTCGCTCCCGCAAGTCGCCCCCGTTCTGTACAATGGAACCGTTCTGAGAGGAGCGACTCGAGTCGCTCCGACTCATAAAAAAGGTTCCTGTACTACTTCTGCGCGACTTCGGGGGCGACTTGCATTGACTTCTATACAGAAGTCATCTGCAAGTCGCCGCTGAGGTCGCCGCAGGTCGCGGCGAGGCAAGTCCGAGACGCCTCGCCGCGCCTGCAGTGTGAACCGGCCCTAAGTAACTTAGTCCTAGTGTCCACCAGCTGACCAAAACGAAATAGACCTCTACTAAACCAGGGTTGGGACATTCGAGATGTCAGACTGTCCGGAACAGTGGGAGTAAACAAAAAAAAGATGTGGCCAGGGAGGTTGTGGAGGACAGCGGATATACTTTTTTGGAGCGGAGCCATAGAGTGCGAACCAGTGCTATTGGTCCCAATGATTGATATTTACTAAGGCTAATTTCCGTACTCCACAACATGGAGTTAGGATGCGTAGGGGCCAACCACAGCTTCTCGATTTGAATTGTATTTTTTAACGAAACAAAATAAATAAAAACTAATTTCGGGAGTAGCTAAATAAATGTATTTTTCGGATGAAAACGAAATTCCGAAAGGAAATATTTCAGTGTACACATGTCTACTACTAACAGAAGAGGAAGTGCGAAAAGACCCCTATGACTAAGGCGGTGGGTGGGACGAAACGCGTCCGGAGGGAATTGAGCTGAAGCTGCTCTCAGCCTTCTCTACACCTGGGCTTTGTGGCTTCTCATCCTTTTTAAGCGTCTCCGGATGAAGAGACTTCACTATCCAAGACTTTGGTAAGGTCCACCATAAATGGCAGGGTAGGGCCTAATCTGGGAGGGGGTTGGACAGGTAAGGGGCGTGGCCTCCGCCTTCCTCCTGTTTAATTGGTGACTTTTTTGGCAGGTCTTCTTCCCCCCCCCCCCCCCGAGACTCCACAAAGGCTTAGCAAATAAAAAGCTCTAAAGCTTTTGTGTATGAAATGGAATTTCATGACTTGAAAATTAATATCGCCTGCAAGAACTTGTAGTGCTGACGGTACAGTAATTAAACTGCGTCCACAAGACTTCAAAAGATGCCTCTCTAGGCAATCTGTGTCTCCATAAAAATCACAGCCGCATGATGTTCCCATTTGGAAGTCAGGACTCGGGGAAGTTATTGGTTGTAGCTTATACAGGGGACAGTCATAAATTTTGTATTAGCTCTGAGCAGCTAAACGCTACGTAGGCCATTGTTATGCACCGAGCGGCGGCGCGATCAGTGCAGTCACAGGCAGGCGGCAGACCTCAAACTGATGGGGGAACCGCGAGTTTGAATACCCGCCGCAGGGCATGCTGGGAGCTGGAGCTTTTTGACAGCTTGGAGGGCCATAGGTGGTCCAAACTGAGACCTTTGACTGTGTACGTTGTAATAAGAGGATGGAACTGACATAAGAAAGAAAAGAAAAGATTTCATACCGGCTTTAGGAAATGGAAAAAGTTAAGACCACCAGCCATGAGATAAAGTATGTTCACGTTTTTACTTGTAGAGCCCTAGTAAGGGACACTGCAAATTAAACAGGTTCTTTCCCAAGTCAGTGCAAGGCAGCCAGGCACACAGCAACAGTCCGTCCACCCTGGCTCTATAAACAGTCTAGGCCAGTGATGGCGAACCTTGGTACCCCCCAGATGTTTTGGTTGGAACTACATTTCCCACAAGGCCCATCTACACTGCAGAGTGCAGGAGCATCATGGGAAATGTAGTTCCAAAACATCTTGGATGCCAAGGTTCACTGGTCTAGGTACTAGGGCACATCAGACCCGCCAGGCCATTTCATGTGGTCATTGGACCTCTGCTGCAGCTCCATCCCCAGATAAAGGGGGTGCACTGTAATGTAAGGGAGGTTGGAGGACTCTTGACTTCTGATGGTGGGGGGCTCTTGAGATCTGATGTAAGGGGGGTGCTCTGGACATCCAGTTTTAGAATGCACGAAGGTAAAAAAACTTCTCTGTGCAGTAGCTCCCCCCCCCCCCCCGATCCTTACCTGAGGCCCAGCGATCTAGCAATGCAGTGCATGAGAGCCTTGACTCTTTGGGGACTCTCCCTCCACATTGGTTCCCTCTGCTGTCAATCGCATTCGCAGCCAGTGAGCCAATGAGAAGAGAGAGGGGGGCCGAACCAATGCTCTGTATGGGAATGGTCACACAGGGCAGCAGCTCGTGAGCAAGTCTGCTCAGGTGCCCCTATTACAAGCTGCTTGCTCTGGGGGCAGGAGGGAGGGGCCAGGAGCATTGGTGGGGGACCCAAGGAGAGGAGGATCGGGGCTACGCTATGCAAAACCATTACACAGGAGGAGGCAAGATTGACGTGTTAATTAAAAATAAATAAATATTTGCCTTTGATATCACATTACTGCTGCAATGAAGTTGAGTTTTTGCTCTGGGTCTGGGAGGTATTTTTTTAGTTAGTTTATAGCTAGTAGAACTATTAGGGCTATATTGGGGCTACATTGGGGGTTACAATGGGGTTATATTAGGGCTATATTGGGGGTTACATTTTGGTTACATTGGGGTTATATCGTGGCTATATTGGGGTTACATTGGGGCCATTTTGGGGTTATATTAGGGCTATATTGGGGTTTCATTGGGGGGTTATATTGGGGCTATATTGGGGTTTCATTGGGGGTTATATTGGGGCTATATTGGGGTTTCATTGGGGGTTATATTGGGGCTATATTGGGGTTTCATTGGGGGTTATATTGGGGCTATATTGGGGTTTCATTCGGGGTTATATTGGGGTTTCATTGGGGGTTATATTGGGGCTACATTGGGGCTACATTGGGGTTATATTTGGACTATATTGGGGTTACATTGGGGCTATATTGGGGTTACATGGGGCTACATTTGGGTTACATTGGGGTTATATTAGGGCTATATTGGGGTTACATTGGGGTAATTGAGTTTTTGCTCTGGGGGTATTTTTTTGTTGGTTTATAGCTAGTAGAAATTGGGAGGGGATCGGATACTCCAAAAACAAAACACATTGCTACTGGAGGACACGTCTATCTTAGTAGTAGTGATAGTATTCACATAGGTAGGTAGGAGTGCTGGGATCAGAGGACAGTGATGATACCTGTAGCCAAAGGGACCTTTTAAATTACAGTTTTACATTGGGGTTACATTGGGATTACATAGGGATTATATTTGGGTTACATTGGGGGGTATATTGGAATTACATAGGAATTACATTGGGGGTATATTGGGATTACATAGGGATTATATTGGAGTTACATTGGGGGGTATATTGGAATTACATAGGAATTACATTGGGGTTACATTGGGTCTTTATTGGGGTTACAAGGGGGTTATATTAGGGCTATATTGGGGTTATATTGGGGTTATATTGGATTACTGTAGCTGTAAAAAGAGCCAGTAGAATTAATTTTTACTAAGTATCATTTGTGATTTTTATGGTGTAAACATAAATATAAAAAGGAGCAAAGAGCACCGGAAATCTGCCAGAGACGGCATTTTCCAAGAACAGAATCTGGCACATTCCCTGGAATCCAGGAACATTTCGTGGGCAATCAAGTGATTGTAACTCAATTTATAAAGATACTGAAGCAAAATCTGATACAGGAGTCATTTATCTCCCATTTCCCTTGTTCCTATGGCCACTAGTGTAAATGAAGCCTTAAAGTGAACTCCATGCAAACAAATACACAGGTGAATTACATGTGTAGGGGGCTGTTTGTATTTCCATCAATCCAGTCCTGAGATTTACACAGCTCTGCCACACAGCTCAGCCCTGTCTGGCGAGGTAAGGAGACCAGATGTTGTCCCTTGTTGCAGTTCAGTAACAGGGGGAGGGAGAGAGAGAAGGGGGGAGAGAGAGGGGGAGGGGGAGCAAGAGAGGGGGTGAGAGAGAGCAGAGGAGGAGGAAAGAGATTAAGAGAGAGAGAAGAAGAAAAAGAGGAGTGAGAGATGAGAGGGAGAGCTAGCAGGAGAGCAAAAAAGGGGAGGAGGGAGAGAGGAGCAGAAGAGGGAGAGAGGAGCGGAAGAGGGAGAGAGGAGGGGAAGAGGGAGAGAGGAGGGAAGAGGGAGAGAGGAGGGGAAGAGGGAGAGAGGGGAGGAGAAGAGGAAGAGAGGAGGAGAAGATGGAGAGAGGAGGGTAAGAGGGAGAGAGGAGGGTAAGAGGGAGAGAGGAGGGGAAGAGGGAGAGAGGAGCGGAAGAGGGAGAGAGGAGCGGAAGAGGGAGAGAGGAGCGGAAGAGGTAGAGAGGAGCAGAAGAGGGAGAGAGGAGGAGAAAAGGGAGAGAGGAGGAGAAAAGGGAGAGAGGAGGAAAAGAGGTAGAGAGAAGCAGAAGAGGGAGAGTGGAGGAGAAGAGGGAGAGAGGAGCAGAGGAGGGAGAGAGGAGCAGAGGAGGGAGAGAGGAAAAGAGGGAGAAATGATGAGAAGAGGGAGAGATGAGGAGAAGAGGGAGCTAGGAGCAAAAGAGGGAGCTAGGAGCAAAAGAGGGAGCGAGGAGCAAAAAAGGGAGAGAGGAGCAAAAGAGGGAGAGAGGAGCAGAAGAGGGAGAGAGGAGCAGAAGAGGGAGAGATGAGGAGGAGAAGAGGGAGAGAGGAGTAGAAGAGGGAGAGAGGAGTAGAAGAGGGAGAGAGGAGCAGAAGAGGGAGAGACGAGGAGGAGAAGAGGGAGAGAGGAGTAGAAGAGGGAGAGAGGAGTAGAAGAGGGAGAGAGGAGTAGAAGAGGGAGAGAGGAGAAGAAGAGGGAGAGAGGAGAAGAAGAGGGAGATAGGAGGAGAAGAGGGAGCTAGGAGCAAAAGAGGGAGCTAGGAGCAAAAGAGGGAGCGAGGAGCAAAAAAGGGAGCGAGGAGCAAAAGAGGGAGAGAGGAGCAGAAGAGGGAGAGAGGAGCAGAAGAGGGAGAGACGAGGAGAAGAGGGAGAGACGAGGAGTAGAAGAGGGAGAGAGGAGTAGAAGAGGGAGAGAGGAGTAGAAGAGGGAGAGAGGAGTAGAAGAGGGAGATAGGAGAAGAAGAGGGAGAGGGGAGAAGAAGAGGGAGAGTGGAGGAGAAGAGGGAGAAGGAGTGAGAAAGGAAGAGAGCGATAAGGAGAGAAAGAGCAAGATGGAGTGAAGAGCGAAGGGGGTGAGGAGAGAGAGTAAGAAGCCGAGAGAGAAAAGAAGAGGGAGAGAGGAGTGGGAGAATGAGAAGGAGAGATGGAGAAGGAGGGGGGGGAAAGAGAAGAGCAGAGAAGGGTAGGATGTGGGGGGGGGGGGAGAGAAGAGCAGAGAAGGGTATGATGGGGGGGGGGGGGGGGGAGATGGACAAAGCCATCATGGGTGTCAGGAAGAAAACTCCTACTGCCCGCCTACTGAGCCAGTTAGATGTTCTGTGAAAATCGGGCTGCAGTGGATCACACAGAACAGATTACTGTAAACCAAGTGAACTTTCAATAATATATATATATATAATTTTTTACATTATTTAGCACAGCTGTAGCGTTCTGCGGATGGTGGAATTGCTCTCTAAGAAGCCCCATCACCAGCAGCTCGCTGAAAGCTGACAAGAAGACATTTGGTTTTAAAAAGCTTCCATTAAGGGTAAATGGAAGAAATCTGCTTTTTTGCGGTTTGTTTATTTATTTTTTGGGTTTTTTTTCGCTCTCATATTGTCAACAGTTTTTTCCCAACCAGTGACAAGTCCTCCGACATGTTTGCACTGTGCTTTTCTGGGTTATCTTTCAGAAAATCAATTCCTCAAAAAAAAAAAGAGAAGATCGATGGGTGAAAAAAGTAAAAATAGGAATCACAATAAAAAGACAGTTTTCCGGCCTTGGGAAGGCACAAGCGAAGCTCGGCGCGCTCGCCGGCGGACAGTCAAAACGGCGTAAAAATGAGGCCTGAGAAATACAGTCATTTCTCTGACAGTCCTTGAGCTGTGCAGCTGGTATTTAAAAAGATTCTTCTTGGCAGTAAATAAGACATTTCACTTGCATCAAGCTGTCAAGGATGGAAGGAGACAGCAGACAAATGACAAACTCCTTGCCATATCCTTCATTTCGCTACATAATGTATGGACTCCATCTCGTCTCTGCCTTTGTAAAGGGAGCTCACTGCTTCTCTGTTGAAAGGACCCCTTTACTGCTCTTCACCTCTCCTGTCCCTGCGCTCTGTAATCGAATCTATGACTTGACAGCTCTACAATTTCCCTCACGTCTGTTTCTTAGAACCACACACACACACACAATATTCTACTAAAAGATAATCCGTAGAGTTTTTTTATAGGGTTATTCCACCCAAACAGGGTTATTTTCTTTTGTAGATATCAGGCTTGTAGCTACTCTACTTTTTTCATCATTTGAGACCTTGGCTGTGAGATCTCGGCACCCCAATTCCCATCCGTGCCCACCAACCACAGCCTACAAAACGAGCCTCAGTCTCCAGTTTGACTTTCTTCTAGATGCCTTATGCCACGTACACACAGTTGGATTTGCCGACGGAAAATATTCGATGGGAGCTTTTTGTTGGAAATTCCTCCCGCGTGTAGGCTCCATCGGACATTCTCCATCGGAATTTCCAACACACAAAATTTGAGATCTGGATCTCAAATTTTCCGACGACCAAATCCGTTGTCGGAAATTCCGATCGTGTGTACACAAAATAAAACACTACACACCAAATCGCAACCTCCGATCAACTAACCAAAACCTCCTCCTCATCGCCAAATCCCGCTACAAACCAAAGGGAGAATGAAGATTCGCAGTCCAAGGACAACGGCCTTGAGGCGATTCAGTTCGCAGTTGTATCGCTATAGAAATCATTCATTCATTCACAATTCTGAAGCACAAAGTTCTATGCATGCTCGAAATCAAGCAGAAGAGCCTTGCTGGCTATTGAACTTCAAATTCCTTGGCTCGTCGTACGTCACCACGTTCTTGACGTTCCGAATTTCCGAGAACATTGTGTGACTGTGTGAATGCAAGACAAGTTTGAGCCAACATCCGTCTGAAAAAATCCCATGGATTTTGTTGTCGGAATGTCCGATCGCGTGTACGCGGCATTAGGCTGCACCTTTAGATTGGTGTTCAATGGAGAGGGCCTCTCGTTATACTTAGACCTGCTTTCTTTGGTGGTCTGTGTAGAATGACCCCACTATATTTGCGCTCAGTGGAGAAGCGCCCCCTTACATTGGTGGTTAATGAATGGAGAAAGACCCCCCCAACATCATAAGTCAGTGGATGAGGATCACATTATATTAGTAATCATTGGAGAGGTGCTTTCTTGCATTGGTGGCCAGTGAAGAAGGACCCCCTTACATTGGAGGTTAGTAGGGGTGGGGACCTACTTCCATTGATGGCCAGTGGAGAAGGTCCCCCTTACACTGGTTGTTAGTAGGGAGGGGGACCTCCTTATATTGATGGCCAGTGGAGAAGGACCCTCTAGCATTGGAGGTCAGTAGAACAGGGTCCTCTTACGTTGGTGGTTATTGGAGAAGAGTCCCCTTACATTGGTAGTCAACGGATGGAGAAAGACCTCCTCACGTTGGTGGTCAGTGCATGAGGATCACATTACATTAGTGAACATTGGATAAATGCCCTATTACATTGATTATACTGGTGGTTAGTAGGGACGGGGAAAACTTTACATTGGTGGACAATGGAGAAGGACTTCTTTACATTTGTGGCCAGTGGAGAAATACCCCCTTACATTGGTTGTCCGTATAAGAGTTTGCTCTTACATTGATGATCAGTGCAGAAAGGCCCCATTACATTGGTGGTCAATGGATAGAGAAAGACCCCCTAACAATGTTGGTCAGTGTCACATTACATTGGTGAACGTTAAAGACATGCCCTCTTACACTGGTGGTCAGTGGAGAAGGACCCCCTTACACTGGTGGTTAGTAGGGGTTGGGAACTAATTACATTGGTGGTCAATGGAGAGGGAACTCATTACATTGTTGGCCAGTGGAGAAGGACCACCTTACATTGGTCAGTAGAAGAGGGTCCCTTTACATTGGTGATAAGTAGAGGAGGGTCTCCTTACAATAATGTCAGGAGGGTGAAGGGCCATCTTGCATAGAAGGCTAGCGGAGAAGGACCCCTTTACATTGGTGCTAAGGGAAGGGGGTCTCTTTACATTATTGGTCAGTCAAGAGGGATCTCCTTACATTGGTGGTCAGTAGAGGAAGAACCCCTTAAAGTGGTGGTCAGTGGAGGATCACCATACATTGGTGGATATTGGAGAAGTGCTCACTTACATTGTCAGCGACCAGAGAAGAGCCCCCTTACCTTGGTGGGCAGTGGAGGAGAATCTCCTTAGATTAGTGTCAGTGGGAGAAGGCCCTTTTACAATGAAAGCAAGTGGAGATGGGCCCCCTTACCTTGGTGGTCAGTGAAAAAATGCTCCCAAAATTTAGTAGTCAGTGGAAAATGTTCCCACGCATTGGTGGTCAATGGAGAAGGGCCACACTTGTCTTTCCAAAAGGCGACCCTGAACCCCAAAGATCAATGATGTCCAAAGTTGCTTACATGAGAGATGAGAGGAGGGGCTCCAAAAGCCTAATGAACATGACTTTGGGACCCTGTACATATCATCAGGCAGAAGGTCAATCTAAAAAAGTTCAAGGAGCCCCGTGCAACCTCAGGAGAAACCCAAGGGGCTCCATGGAACCCTTGGCAAGGCAGCATGAAGATTGAGACCTCAAGGAAGAGGAATGGTGAGGACATGGCGGCGCCCAATCTGGAAAGAACACCAAGTGTTACTTCAAGGCAAATTCTGTAATGAAATAAGAAAATTATTTTTTTCTTTTTTATGCTCCCTGGAAAAAAGAAACCCGACCACAAACAAATCTTAATCAATCCCCGCTCTGTACCTTGTTTAGGCGTTTCTTGGCAGTCACATCACATCACAACCCAGCTCACATAGGTCACCTCTGCCCTCTGCTATCTCCGTCGGCTCCAATCTCTCACCTGCCCCTGTTTTTGCATGCAGAGCCAGGAGTCCGCCGGCTGCCTCCTATTAACAAGGGACCTGGATGTTTGACATCAGTGGATGGACATCACGTGTACATCCTGAAGATTAACAAATATCAACCTTCAGCTTACCGAGGAAGAACACAAAAAAATGGTTTTACAAAGAAGGAAACAAGAAATGATAAACTGTCTCCTTGTGTGATTTATACTATGGATTTATGTGAAGTGCTAAAATGGTCAGGAATCAAAGCGGCTCCCCAGATCCCGAGAGCAGGGATCATCTGCAATTATTTATTTCACTCATTTTACGGCATCGCTTACATCAGTCCTCGAAAAATAGCAACCCAATGTTCCCACTACAGCCAACAGTAAGGTCAGTTCTGGCCCAAGGCCCAATGGAACCAATTAAAGCTCAATCAAACATGCTAAATACATTCCAGGTTCCTCCAAACAAAAGAGGCAAGACTCAAAGCTTTAACACAAGGAAAAGTATCTTTATTTTTGTCATGTTTAAGCGCATTCTGGAGGGTACATCCATGTGGGTCCAGTATGTGTCTGCTTTCAGATTCATGCACCAGATAGGGTTTCGACCTCTTCTTCACGCCAAACCTGAACACTTTAGCGGCACACAAAGTTTTAAGGAGAACGTTGTGTGTAAAATGGAACTCTGATGTTGGAGGTTTCACCAAAGCCTCCACCTACATCAAAATTCCCAGCATTCCCCCTTAAATCATGGTTCCCAAAGCCCCTCCATACATCAGAGTCAACAGAGCACCCCTTACATCCGAGTCCCCCTTACCATAGTTCACTCAATCGCTCAGAGGCAGGAGAGAGAAGGGAGGAAGGGGGCCTATACAATTGGTGGTTGTTGTACTTAGTTGGGGACCATAGGTGTGTGCAACCTAGGCAGCAGGGGGAATCTGCACCACACTGGGTGATTAGGGTGTGCCCAGGCACACCTAACTTGGGGTGTGGGGCACAGTCCAGTCTGAATAATGTGTGCGGGTTTCAGGGAGTCTGAATCCTGGACACATGATTCAAAACCCAGTGTGTCCGGGTGAATACCATACGGGTGGCAACCCTAGCACCAGACCTGTACAAACGTGCACTCGGAGGTGTGCTTGGAGATCCATGTAGGTCTGGGCAGCCAGCCACCTGTCATTGGTTTAAACAGGCTGCCTGCATTGGGCTTAATGGGACACCTGTGCATTCCTAAAAAAAAAAAACACACAAGAGGGCTCAAGCTCCTTGTGCATTAACACCAAACAATTTATTATAACGCCACAGCCAAATGGATACTCGCAAACATATAAAAACAGCAGGTATGTAACATAGATGCTTCAGCCATGGACAAAACATCCTATCACTGAACCATCTGGTTGGAAAGTTGACGCATTTCGGCAGACTCTCTGCCTTCCTCAGAGCTGACCCAACACGGGACTCATGGAGATCATTGGCAGTGTTCCCTTCCGGGAGGCACGGTGCCTCCCCTTCAGCCGACACTCTTCTGGTGAATACCTCCAGCTCTGCTTTCCAGGACACAGAGCGCTTTTTCCAGTGGCACCCGTTTGGCCAATGGTAGGTACAGCTGGTAAGAATGCCAACATCCACATTTAAACACACTGCTGACATATAGTGGGGTAAATAATTATTTGATCCCCTGCAGATTATGTAAGTTTGCCCACTTACAAAGAAATGAAGGGTCTATAATTTTTATCATAGGTGTATGTTATATAAAAGAGTCAGAATATCAACCAAAAATCCAGAAAAAACACACAATACAATTGTTAGAAATGGAGTTGCAGTTCAGTGAGTAAAGTAAGTATTTGATCCCCAACCAACCAATAATAATTCTGGTTCCCACAGACTGGCTACAGCAGGTGCTCATGTGGTACACAGATCAGTCCTGTCAATGTAAGAAGGTTCTCCAACCAACAACTCGTTATGTGTATAAAAGACACCTGTCCACAGAATCTTTCCATTCAAACCCTCACCATCATGGGGAAGACCAAAGGGCTGTCAAAGGACATCGGGGACAAGATTGTAGACCTGCACAAGGCTGGAATGGGCTACAAGACCATCAGCAAGAAGCTTGGTGAGGAGGAGACAACTGTTGGAGCGATTATTCGCAAAAGGAAAAAATACTAAATAACCATCAATCGCCCTCAGTCTGGAGCTCCAGCAAGGTTTCTCCTCATGGGGTGAGGATGGTCATGAGAAAAGTGAGGGATCCGCCCAGAACTACACGGGATGAGCTTGTGAATGATCTCAAGGCAGTTGGGCCCACAGTTACCAAACAGACCATTGGTAGCACAATACACCGCCATGGATTGAAATCCTGCAGCACCCGCAAGGTCCTCCTCCTCAAGAAGACACATGTACAGGAACGTCTGAAGTTTGTCAACGAACATCTAAATGATTCAGAGAAGGATTGGGGAGAAAGTTCTGTGGTCAGATGAGACCAAATTGAGCTCTTTGGCATTAACTCGACTCGCTGTGCTTTGAGGAAGAAAAAAGCTGACTGGGACCAGAAGAACACCATCCATCCCTACAGTGAAGCACGGAGGTGGAAACATGATGCTTTGAGGCCGTTTCTCTACTAAAGGTAGAAGACCGACTTTGCCGCATTGAGGGGCCAATGGACATGTATTGTAAAATGGGGGGGGGGGGAGAACCAAAAGGGGGGTGTTGTGAAAGCAAATGGTTAGGGGCACATGCACAGTTACAGTTACTCCACCGAGGAGACCACAAAAGGTGTTCTAGTCTTGAGAGAACTTGAAGTCAGAATCTACTCTAAGCCACTCCCAGCCCACACAAATGAAAAAATTAATTTAAAAAAAAGGCCTAGCCCTGCCTAAATTTACTCGTTCTCACAAAAAAATCCTAACTCTAGCACCTTCCTAAGTAGAGGGTGCTACAAAAAAGATGATAAACATTTTTTTGGTGTACAGTGCTGCATGACTGAGTAATTGTCATTCAAAGTGTGACAGCGCTGAAAGCTGAAAATGAGCCTGGACAGTGAGGGGGTGAAAGTGTGCGCTATTGAGGTGGCTAAGGTAATAAATAAATAAAATGTTGTACACGGACTGCTCCTTTAATTTAAAGTGACGATGCCATGAGCCAGGTTTGGCTGCGCGCCCGCACAGGCGCACGTCGGAACTCTTGCTGGCAAAGCACGGCCTCGTATCACAATGGCGCGGGGAAAGGTCGTGCTGGCTGTGCAGAGGCTGTCGGTGAGGAGTGATATTTTCGATGAACCCGCGCTGCCTGTCACGTCCCCCGTTCCCCTCTCTGCTTCCTACCTCTGTATCCTTCTCCTGCAGCTTCACAGTGACAGGCTCAATTGCTGCTCCGGAGTTCTGTGTCACCGCTAAGTACGGCGTTTGTAAAATTAGAAGGTAATTAGAGGCTCGTCACTGACAGATTTGGAATAAGAGGCAGCAAGAGGGGGGGGGGGGGGGGGTAAGGTAAGTTAAGTACCTGCGAGGTGAGACGGGTTTGATATGTTGGGGAAGGAAGAGGCAGGTGAAGGGTTAAGTGATTAACTGAGTGTTATGTAGAAAGATACGTTCTATTTAAAGATACATTGTGCATAATGATACATTGTATATAATGATACATTCTATTAAAAAAAAGGTACATTCTATATAAAGATACATCCTGTTTTCATCAAAGGTTGCCATTTCCACTCATTCGCGCTTAGAAAAAAAAAAAATCATTGTAGATAAAAGATAAATTCCATATAAAAGTTTAAAATTTATACCAAGCCCCCAACTTCTTATACATTTTTTTTCCTGGAGACCCCCATGGAGAGACCTGTACTTTGCAAGTTTGTGTCACCCCCCCCTCAACAACCTACAAGGCAGCGCCAGGACAAGGGGTGGGGAGAAAGGGCAGCTGCCCTGGGCACTCTGGTATCATGAGAGGTGTGTGTGGGGGCTGGAAGAGGTGATATTGTGGGGGAGAGAAGGGATTTGTGCTAGGAGGGGATTTTTTTTGGGGGGGGGGGGATTTGTGCTAGTAGGGATGATTGTGGGTAATTGTGTTAGAAGGGGAAATTTGAAAGGGGGGGATTTGTGCTAGGAGGGTGGATGAGGGGATTTGGAGTGGGGGGTGGTGAAGAGGATGTGTACTAGAAGGGGAAATTTGGGGGGGTTCTAGGAGTTATTTGGGGGGGTTCTATTGAGAGGGGAATGGGGGCGAGAGGATTTGTGCTAGGGAGGGACTTTTTTGGTGGGGCGGGGGGGGGACTTGTGCTAGTAGGGATGATTGGGAAGTAATTGTGCTAGGAGGGGAAATTTGAAGGGGGGGGGGGGATTTGTGTTAGGAGGGTGGATGAGGTGATTTGGAGTGGGGGGCAGGGGAGAGGATGTGTACTGGGCATTTTTGAGAGAGTTTGAGCTGGGAGGGGGGATTGGGGGCAAATGTTTATGCTAGGAGGGGGATTTCAGAGTCCTGGGCTCTAGATGACCTTCTCCCGGTGCTGCTACTAGGCCAGCAGGAAGGTGTTTTTTTTTTTTGAGGCAGTAGTTAATTTATCCTGATTTGTAGACAATCCAACTAGGAGCGGGTGACATCGGCGTTCAGCATTGGAATGGTGGCTGAAATGGGAAGAGTTCTGGTGAGAATATCCAACAACTAGAGCCCCTGCTAGATCCAAGAGACCGATGTATGATTTAAAGTGTACATCAAGCCAAACATTTTTTTTTATCCTAGTTTTGGATAATGTGAGCAAGGATTAGAACCCCTGCTGGGTTTTATTCCTATCAAAGGTCTCGCTTCCTGTCCTGTCCAGTTAAATACCTTTAGCTACATTGTTTAAACCCTGATGAAGGGGGATTGTTGACCACAGAAGCGCATTGCCTTGGATGCCTCGTTTCCTTATTATCATTCATCTGATTATTAAATGACTTTGGACTTTCAAGACAACTGTTAGGGGCCCTGTTGATTTGAGTACACTGGGATTTCTCCAGCCGGGTGGCTCCCCATTGCTGGAGGCTACTACTCTTTGTGGAGAGCTGCTGAACCTACACCAATTCCTTCTCATGGGTTAAAGAACGTCAGATGTCACTGCTTTATGAATATGTCCCTTAACTTTCCAGTAACCAGGCAGGACTACAATTTTAGTTATGGGTGGAGGTGATGGTAAAATAAACTATTGATTCATCAATCAGTTTATCAGTCCAAATCTATCCATCTATCTATGGAGATTCCTCCATATCTACTCTAACGCTATCCCTCCATATCCACTCTTATTATCCCTCCATATCCACTCTTATTATCCCTCCATATCCACTCTTATTATCCCTCCATATCCACTCTTATTATCCCTCCATATCCACTCTTATTATCCCTTCATATCCACTCTTATTATCCCTCCATATCCACTCTTATTATCCCTCCATATCCACTCTTATTATCCCTCCATATCCACTCTTATTATCCCTCCATATCCACTCTTATTATCCCTCCATATCCACTCTTATTATCCCTCCATATCTACTCATTAGCCAATGATATCTACTCATTAGCCAATGATATCTACTCATTATCCAATGATATCTACTCATTATCCAATGATATCTACTCTTATTATCCCTCCATATCTACTCTTATTATCCCTCCATATCTACTCTTATTATCCATCCATATCTACTCATTATCCATCCATATCTACTCTTATTATCCATCCATATCTACTCTATCGCTATCTATCCATATTTACTCTCATAATCCATGCATATATGCTCTATCATTATCCATCCATATCTACTCCATCATTATCCATCCATATCTACTCCATCATTATCCATCCATATCTACTCCATCATTATCCATCCATATCTACTCCATCATTATCCATCCATATCTACTCCATCATTATCCATCCATATCTACTCCATCATTATCCATCCATATCTACTCCATCATTATCCATCCATATCTACTCCATCATTATCCATCCATATCTACTCCATCATTATCCATCCATATCTACTCCATCATTATCCATCCATATCTACTCCATCATTATCCCTCCATATCTACTCCATCATTATCCATCCATATCTACTCCATCATTATCCATCCATATCTACTCCATCATTATCCATCCATATCTACTCCATCATTATCCATCCATATCTACTCCATCATTATCCATCCATATCTACTCCATCATTATATATCCAAACTCTCATTATCCATGCATATATACTCTCATTATCCATGCATATATGCTCTATCACTATCCATCCAGATCTAACCTATCACTATCCATCCATATCTACTCTCATTATCCATCCATATCTACTCTCATTATCCATCCATATCTACTCTCATTATCCATCCATATCTACTCTCATTATCCATCCATATCTACTCTCTCACTATCTATGTCGACTCTACTGTCATCCATTCATATCTACTCTACCACTAGTATCCATGTGTACTCTTTCATTATCCATCCATATCTACTGTATCGCCATCAATTCATATTTACTCTATCACCATCTATCAATATCAATCTCTCTTTCTATATCTAATTATACCCTCACACCAGTCTGAGAGTCATTCCCTCCTTACCATTCAAGAAAGTCTTTCTGCTCCCACCATGCTAACCGCCTTTGTGGACATCACTTATGGCAAATCCTGTCAATGTCCAAAACTCTACCGAGAACTGCGTACACACGGGCGGAATGCCCGACAGAAAAAGTCCAACGGGAGCTTTTCATCGTATATTCCAATCGTGTGTATGCCCCATCTGACTTTTTATGTCGAAAATTCTGAAGGACCTAGAAATAGAACATGTTCTAAATATTTCCGACGGAACCAATTCCCTTTCGGGAAAACCTCTCGTCAGTACGTTGTTCCGATGGACCAAAAACGACGCATGCTCTGAAGCAAGTACGAGACGGAAGCTTTTGGCTACTGGCTATTGAACTTCCTTTTTCTAGTCCCGTCGTACGTGTTGTACGTCACCGCGTTCTTGACGGTCGGACTGTGGTACGCAAGATAATTTCAGCGGAACTCCATTGGAAAAACCTTCGGCGTTTATTCCGACTGGGAAAACCGGTCGTGTGTACAGGGCATTAGAGGGAAGAAAAGTTCTGTCAAAAGAAACCATCACATAGAGAGAGGAGGATCAAATAATAGAACAACCCATAAATGGTTGTAGCCCATACACAATTATGAAATTGTCCATGTCCTCAGAGGAAGGATGTCCTGGAAATGGAGCGAGTACAAAGAAGGGCAACAAAGCTAATAAAGGGTCTGGAGGATATGAGTTATGAGGAAAGGTTGTGATCTCTGAACTTATTCTCTCTGGAGAGGGGATATGATTTCAATATACAAATACCGGACTGGTGACCCCACAATAGGGATAAAAACTCCCTTCCAAGAAGAAGTTAACAAGACTCGTGGCCACTCATTAGAAGAAAGGAGGCTTAACCTTAAACTACTTAGAGGGTTCTTTACTGTAAGAGCAGCAATTCCCTTCTACAGGCGGTGGATGTTGAATTGCTTTCCACAGGCGGTGGCCTCAGCGGGGGGTGGGGGCATCCATAGTTTCAAGAAACTATTAGCTAAGCACCTGAACGACCGCAACATACAGGGATATACAATGTAATACTGACATATAATCACACACATAGGTTGGACTTGATGGACTTGTGTCTTTTTTCGACCTCACCTACTATGTAACACAACTGCAGGTCACTAGGAAGAGTTCCTATCTGGTCTGCTCTAAGTTTATCAAAAGGTGCCACCAGAAATAATTTACATCATGTCCAAATGCAACAGAACATCCTGCTCATTGGTCATTGATGAAATGTTCTCCCAAGTCCTTCTTAAAGTGGTTGTAAACCCTTACAAACCACTTTGACCTACAGGTAAGCCTAGATTAAGGCTTACCTGTAGGTCCAAGAAATATCTCCCAAACCTATACGGTTTTGGAGATATTTGCCCGAAGACGGCACCGCTGTCTACGGCGCATGCGCCGTAGACAGCGGCGCGCAGGCGCACTTAGCGTGGCATCGGCGATGACGAAGATGCCGCGCATCTCGGCTCCCGTGCGCATGCGCGTCTCGGCTCCCGTGCGCATGCGCGGTAGTGACGTCATCGCTGCTCCGGCGAATCACAGCGCCGGAGCAGCGAGACCCACAGAGACCCACCAAGATTTGCAGGGAATGAAAGAGGAAGTAAACTCATCAGGGTTTACTTCCTCTTTAAGTCTTGCTTAAAGGCCTAAAAAAAAGGATGCATGTTTTTTTAGACGCATTAAAAATGCTTTCAAGCAAACGCACACCACAAAGTGTATCGAAGATACTTCCTGCTATGGGTGACAATGGTTTCCTAGTTGTGCTCCTGAATTGTCCCCCTGCCATAAGTCACCCTGTGGAGAAACGCATTGGGCAGACATGGTTCACTGTTAACCCAGCCCAGAGCAATGATGTGCAGCTGGCTCCCGAGTGAGCCCATGCAGACAGGTAGTCGCCGAAAGAGGCTTCGGCAGATGGAAAAAGAGTATAAAAAAAAAGATGAAAACAGTATTTCATGGTTAAAAAAATAAATAAATAAATGCCATTTGATTTTAACTAAATGTTGTCCAGTTAGGCTCGGTTCACACCAGACGCGGCACGACTTGCCGCGCCGCGACCTGACAAGTCGCCCCCGTTCTGTACTACGGAACCGTTCTAATAGGAGCGACTCGAGTCGCTCCGACTTAGAAAAAAGGTTCCTGTACTACTTTTGCGACGACCTCGGGCGACTTGCATTGACTTCTATACAGAAGTCGTTTTGCAAGTCGCCGCTGAGGTCGCGGCAGGTCGCGGCGCGGCAAGTCGTGCCGCATCTGGTGTGAACCGAGCCTTAGGGTTTTCTCCTCCATTTTAAACACGTTTTATCAATCACAAAGGAGAGACGTAGTTCTAGAGCAAGTCTAAAGGAAAAACACAAGTTGAAAGTGCCACATCCCTCTTAAAGTAGAAAAACACAGAAAATAAACATTTTTGGGACTTTTTAAGCGCATACATATACAAAAAGGAGAAATATATATAGAAAAATATAAAAGTTTGTTCAATTAAAAAATCAGAGATAACAATTTACACGTATAGTGGTATCTGTTACTGATCATTTTATTTTTGTTAATGGATTTTTTAATTGAATAAAATTTATATTTTTCTATATATTTCTCCTTTTGTATATGTATGCTCTTAAAAAGTCTCCAAAAAAAAATATTTTCAGTTTTTTTTTCTACTTAAGGCTGGGTTCACACTGAAGCGATGCAGGAACGCGGCGAATCCGCGGCGGGTTCCCGCATCGCATGCCTCCCGCCGGCAGTTCACACTGCCCTATGCGTACTGCTGGGAGTGTCAGTGAAACCTTAACGACACCCCCAGATCAGTTCGCATATCGCAGTGCGATCTGCAAACTCGGACAGGAATCGGATCGTATGGTGTGAACACCCATGCGATCCGATTCTGCTGCGGACCAAAAAAAAGGGTCCTGTGCGATTTTGGAGCGGGTGCGATGCGAATTCAGCCATACTATCTGTATGGCTGAACTCGCATCGCACAGAGATCGGATGTGATTTGCACTGCAGTGCGGTGCGAATCACATCCGGGTCTCCCAGCCGCAGCAGTGTGAACCCAGCCTTAAGCACATACATATACAAAAAGGAGAAATATATATAGAAAAATAAAAATTTTATTCAATTAAAAAATCCGAGATAACAATTTACACGTATAGTGGTATCTGCTGCTGATCAATTTATCCTTGTTAATGGATTTTTTAATTTAATAAAATTTATATTTTTCTATATATATTTCTCCTTTTGTATATGTATGCGCTTAAAGTAGAAAAACACAGAAAAGAAACATTTTTGGGACTCTTTAAGCGCATACATGTACAAAAAAGGAGAAATTATATATATATATATATATATATATATATATATATATATAAATTTTATTCAATTAAAAAATCAAAGATAACAATTTACACGTATAGTGGTATCTGTTACTGATCAATTTATCCTTGTTAATGGATTTTTTAATTTAATAAAATTCATATTTTTCTATATATATTTCTCCTTTTGTATATGTATGTGCTTAAAGTAGAAAAACACAGAAAATACACTTTTTTGGGGACTTTTTAAGCGCATATATATACAAAAAGAAGAAATATATATATATAGAAGAATATAACAATTTACATGTATAGTGGTATCTGTTATTGATCAATTTATCCTTGTTTATGGATTTTTAATTGAATAAAATTTGTTTCTATATATATATTTCTCCTTTTGTTAATGTATGCTCTTAAAAAGTCCCAAAAAAATGTATTTTCTGTTTTTTTCTACTTTAAGCGCATACATATACTAAAAGGAGAAATATATATAGAAAAATAAAAATTTAATTCAATTAAAAAATCCGAGATAACAATTTGCACATATATGTTACTGATCAATCTATCCTTGTTTATGGATTTTTTTAATTGAATAAAATTTATATTTTTCTATAAATATTTCTCCTTTTGTATATGTATGCGCTTAAAGTTGAAAAACACAGAAAATACATTCTTGGGGGACTTTTTAAGCGCATATTTATATATATATATATATATATATATATATATATATATATATATATATACACACACACAAAGGGAGAAATGTATATAGAAAAATATAAATTTTAATTAATTAAAAAATCAGAGATAACAATTTACACGTATAGTGGTATCTGTTACTGATCAATTTATCCTTGTTTATGGATTTTTTAATTGAATAAAATGTATCTTTTTCTATATATATTTCTCATTTTGTATATGTATACGCTTAAAAAGTCCCCACAAAAAAAATTTCTGTGTTTTTCTACTTTAAGCGCATATATATACAAAAATGAAAAATATATATAGAAAAAATATAAATTTTAGTTAATTAAAAAATCAGAGATAACAATTTACACGTATAGTGGTATCTGTTACTGATCAATTTATCCTTATTAATGAATTTTTTAATTGCATAAAATGTATCTTTTTCTATATAGATTTCTCCTTTTGTATATGTATGCACTTAAAGTAGAAAAACACAGAAAATACACTTTTTTGGGACTTTTTAAGCGCATATATATATATATATATATATATACACGAAAGGAGAAATATATATAGAAAAATATACATTTTATTCAATTAAAAAATCCAAGATAACAATTTACACATATAGTGGTATTTGTTACTGATCAATTTATCCTTGTTTATGGATTTTTTAATTGAATAAAATTTATATTTTTCTATATATATTTCTCATTTTGTATATGTATGCGCTTAAAAAGTCCCCACAAAAAAATATTTTCTGTGTTTTTCTACGTTTTATCAAAATGTTTTCGTTTTTTTTGCAAACCTGAAAATAAAAGCAAAAAAAAAAAAAAATTTGCAGACAGACGTATTTTTCGAACGATCTGTTGGGCGCCTTGCTGAAATCGATGTGACCCCGGGGGTAACTCTCGGGGGCTCCGACTGAAAGCTTCTGTCACAAATCGGACAGGTGAGGGCCCGTCTGCCGCTGGTCTTCCCAAATCTGTGAGCACCTGAACAGATCAAACAAGCCAGCCGGAGGAAAATCAATTTCCCATCTCAGTGCAGGCCGAAGGTCGCTTACCAGCCCCGGAGAAGAGCAATCCTACCACGGCGTGCGGTGGGGGGGAACGTACAGACCTGCACAGCACTATATCATTACAGTAATCTCTACCGGCTCCAGTACTGAGCCATGCTGGACTATCACAAGCTTAGAAGAAGCTGCATTTTGAGTTCTGCAAGCAAGAACATTCATTTCTGAAGACATTAATGGACGGAGTCGTACCCGCTTCTGCTCTCCAGCCACTTAAGGACCGGATCCTTTTTGGCACTTTTTGCTTACAAATAAAATGAGTACTTTTTGCTAGAAAATTACTCTGAACCCACAAACATTATATATATTTTGTTAGCACAGTCCCGAGAGAATAAAATGGCGATTTTTATGTCACAGCCCTTTTTCAAATGCAAGTTTTTTGTAAAAAATATACTCAATTTTAATGAAAAAAAAGATATATGCCAATTTTTTGTAAAATATAAAGATGACATCACTGCGAGTAAATAGATACCTAACATGTCACACTTTAAAATTGTGCACACTAAAAATCTCCATAATTTTTTTTTTCTCACGTTTTTTTTTTTTTTTACTGTCCCTTTAATTTTAATTAGTTTTTTTTTTTTTTTTACTTGGATCACTTTTATTCCTATTCCAGGTAATGGAAACATCCCATTTAATAAAAATACGGGGTGGTGGGTCCTCTATATGGAGAGATCTGGGGTCTATGAGACTCCAAATCTTTCCTCTACCATTGAATGTAAAAGATCAAGAAAAAAAAAAAAAGATCTTTTGCTTTAAAAAAAAAAA
The DNA here is from genome assembly GCF_037356315.1 of Lithobates pipiens. Taxonomy (NCBI): domain Eukaryota; kingdom Metazoa; phylum Chordata; class Amphibia; order Anura; family Ranidae; genus Lithobates; species Lithobates pipiens. Next base: position 12,577,919 of record NW_027507789.1, read on the forward strand.
AAAAAACTTCTGCCTTAGACCAGAAGTGATGTCATGACACTTTTTTTTTAGGAATGTGAGCTCCAGTGGCTCTTCGCTCCCCAGCTCCATCAATGAGAATTACCCCCACCTCCATTAATAGCCTTCCCTCCCCCACCTCCATCAATGTGCCTTCCCTCCCCCCCTCTATCAATGAGCCTTTCCTCCATCTCCATTAATAAGCCTTGCGCCCCCCCCCCCACCTCCATTAATGAGCCTCCCCTCCCCCACCTCCATCAGTGAGCCTTCCCTCCACATCTCCATCAATTACCCTCCCCACCTCCATCAATGTGCCTTCCCCCCACCTCCATCAATTACCCTTCCCCCCACCTCCATCAATTACCCTTCCCCCCACCATCTCCATCAATTACCCTTCCCCCCACCATCTCCATCAATTAACCTTCCCCCCACCTCCATCAATTACCCTTCCCCCCCACCTCCATCAATTACTCTTCCCCCTCACCTCCATCAATTACCCTCCCCCACCTCCATCAATGAGTCTTCCCTCCTCATCACCATTAATGAGCCTCCCCTCCTGTACCTCAATCAATTACCCTTCCCCCACCTCGATTAATTACCCTTCCCCTCACCTCCATCAATGAGTCTTCCCTCCCCGACCTCCATCAATGAGCCTTCCCTCTTCACCTCCATCAATGAGCCTTCCCTCCCCACCTCCATCAATGAGCCTCCCTTCCCCCACCTCCATTAATTACCCTTCCCTCCACCTCCATCAATTACCCTTCCCTCCACCTCCATCAATTACCCTTCCCTCCACCTCCATCAATTACCCTTCCCTCCACCTCCATCAATTTCCCTTTCCCCTCACCTCCATCAATTACCCTTCCCCTCACCTCCATCAATTACCCTTCCCCCCACCTCCATCAATTACCCTTCCCCCCACCTCCATCAATTACCCTTCCCCCCACCTCCATCAATTACCCTTCCCCCCACCTCCATCAATAAGTCTTCCCTCCTCACCTCCATTAATGAGCATCCCCCTTCCCTACCTCCTGCACCTCCTGCACGGTTTTGGGGGGTGGGGGCATCCTATTGGCACGTCAACATCGCGCATCCCCTTTGGACGTATTCGGTTTCTACACTCGCGAGCAGATCGGGGGAGTTCCGGTGGCGGAGGCTCGGCCATTGTGCACCTGACCCTCCTTCCCCCCCGTCTCCTCCCTTTCGTCTGCTGCGCTGGCATGACATCAGCAGCGTCACTGTTTGTGGCGCCCACATAAGCATCTCCCAGGCACGCTCGGATGCTCAAGGCTCTCCCCGCACGTTTTTTTCACGCAAGTCCAGGATTCTCCCTGTTCCTGCTGTACACATCCACACATTTGAGTTAATCAGGTGCACATATCATCATCTTTGGTTTGCCTGCACTTCCTCTCCATGCTCATCACTGATGGCACTCTACCTTTCTCCATTTTTCTTTTATTTCCCCATTTAGATGGGATTATCAGTATCTCCCCTTACACTAACTTCACCCTTGGTCCGTTTTTTCTCACTCCCTCTCACTTTCTCCTTCCCAACTAGCGCACCTATGCTTCACTTTTCCCATTCATTCACATTTAGGTTGCCTTGCGCTCCCATGCCTCTCCCAGTGTTGCTTGTGGGGTGCTTCAGACGAGTCGTCCGCCGCGGCTCCCGCTGTTGGGTGCCCTCCTATGGCCGGCTTTGGTACCTGGTACCACACCACCACCATATGAACCATGGAGAAGTCAACAGGTATTTGGTTGGGGAATTTTATATCCCACCTGTATACATGTTTTTACCTATATTATACCACTCATGCTCAATTTTCTATTCATAGATATATCTTGTGCTTGCTCCTGACGAGTGGCCTCCTAGCCACGAAACGCGTAGAGCTGCCATACACTATGCTTCTGATAATTTTCATCTGATTATTATCTTTACCTTTAATACTCTATCATCATGGGACCAAGGAGTTCATAGGTCTTGCAAGTATTACTGATACTACTGCTTAATCTTATATATACCTTGGTGAACTCTGGAAGATTTCTGCTTGCCCCAGCATGTTACATTTTTATGTCCTTATGTACTATATTACTGTATTACTATTATATGATCGTCACATGTATTTACTTGTTATGCTTAATTGTATTTTAGGGCATTCAATAAAACTTCCATTACGTTTACCAACTTACCTCCTTTGCAACCATGTGCTTCACATAAAGTCCCATCTTTTTGCCCCCTCATTTTTTGACATGACAAGGGATGGAAATACCCAGGGATGGTACAATTGGCTCCACCAAGCCATGCGGCCCCAGAAAGTCCCTCAATATAGAATTCCTCTCCTTAATATCAATGAGCCTTCCCTCCCCACCTCCATCAATGAGCCTCCCCTCCCCCACCTCCATTAATTACCCTTCCCTCCCCACCTCCATGAATTACCCTCCATCACCTCCATCAATTACCCTTCCCCCCACCTTCATCAATTACCCTTCCCCCCCCACCTCCATCAATGAGTCTTCCCCCCCACCTCCATCAATGAGTCTTCCCTCCTCACCTCCATTAATGAGCCTCCCCTTCCCTACCTCAATCAATTACCCTTCCCTCCCCACCTCCATCAATGAGCCTTCCCTCCCCCACCTCCATCAATGAGCCTTCCCTCCCCCACCTCCATCAATGAGCCTTCACTCCCCACCTCCATCAATGAGCCTTCCCTCCCCACTTCCATCAATGAGCCTTCCCTCCCCACTTCCATCAATGAGCCTTCCCTCCCCAACTCCATCAATTACCCTCCCCCCACACCACCTCCAGCGATGATACTTCCCTCCCCACCTCCACCAATGATCCTTGGCTGCACATGACCTTGTCACCGGTTGACCATTTTTCCTTCCATGGACCACTTTTGGTCGGTCCAGACCGGGAACAGCCCACAAGAGCTGCAGTTTTGGAGTTGCTCTGACCCAGTCAGTCATCTATAGATTACAATTGGGCCCTTGTCAAAGTCCCTCAAATCCTTACACTTGTCCATTTTTTCTGCTTTTAATATATCAACTTCAGGGACAACATGTTCACTTGCTCCCTCATATATATACCCCCCCCCCCCCACTTTCAGATGTCATTGTAATGAGAATCAATGTTATTCAGGCTACCTGTCATTTGGTATAATATTATGGCTGATTGGTTGAGGTCCATGTCATAGGATTGTATGTACCCCCACCTCCTCCTCCTCCCCTCCCCCAGGGGTATATGTGAGCAGCCTTACCAAAGTCATTCAATGAGAAAGTCATTGACCTCAGATCAATAACAGGAGATCTAGCGCCTCTTGTGTATGAATCCACCAATAAAAACCTGGCAGGGGTTCCAACAACGCCTCAACGCTCCATCCAAAACTAAAAAAATAAATAATTAAAAAAAAAGTTTCGGTTTTGGATACATTGTAATCACTTCACATCCGCCACATTGGCTGGAAAACGTTGCGTTCGTAGCTTCCTTCACTCCGCGATCCGCGTCTCTCCCGCCAGCAGGTAGATGCCGCAATGTGCTTTTATTTCTATTTTTATTTATTTTTTTCCCTCACAAAACATGTTAAATGAATTTGTGCAAATTATGAAACGCTAATTGTCAGATGCAACAAAATCTAATCTATCCAGCTGGCGGGTCCCCGGCGACGCTCAGACGCGCTCTTGTGTGTATTCTCTAATAAACCAAACCAGGAGCTAATTACGTTTCCGCCTTCCGCAAGTCAGGCGAGAGCCGAGCCGGCGTCCCAGCCAGATGTGCAGAGAAGGGGGGGGGGGGGGACAACAAAACGCTGGCAGCAAAAATCGCAGTCCCATAGAAGAGGACGCATCAGAATACCAAATGACCGTCATATTTAAAAAAAATAATAATCCACTTGTTAGAATGCAGACCGTATATTCCAAACGCTGATCGGGAGGATTTCAAAAAGAACAGCAATTCACCGTTATAATTACAAAATGATTAATTCAGTGTAGACAGACCGCCAAACCTGACTGGTGAGCCTTTCCGAAATCCCCTCCCCCTCCCCCCCCCCAAAAAAAAAAAAAAAAAGTTTAAGAAGGGCCCTTAAAGTTTTTTTGCACTTTTTTACATTTGATAGAGTTAAGAAAAAGTGTGGAAACTTTTTGAAGGACCCATATACGCTATATTGCCAAAAGTATTGGGACGCCTGCCTTTACACGCACGTGAACTTTAACCACTTGCTTACTGGGCACTTAAACCCCCCTCATGCCCAGACCAATTTTCAGCTTTCAGCGCTGATGCACTTTGACAATTGCGCGGCCATACAACACTGTACCCAAATCAAATTTTTATCATTTTTTTCCCACAAATAGAGCTTTCTTTTGGTGATATTTAATTACAGCTCAGAGTTTTATTTTTTGCTAAACAAAAAAATAAATAAATAAAAAATAATGTTTAATAGTTTGTTATAAAATTTTGCAAACAGGTCATTTTTCTCCTTCATTGAAGTGCGCTGATGAGGCGGCACTGATAGGCTGCACTGGTGGGCACTGATAGGCTGCATTGGTGGGCACTGATAGGCTGCAATGGTGGGCACTGATAGGCATAGTTAAGGCGGCACTAATAGGCACAGATAAGGCGGCACCGATGGGCACAGATAAGGCGGCACTGATGGGCAAAGATGGGCACAGATAAGATGGGCATGGATGGGTGGCACGGATGGGTGGCACTAAGGGGCACTGATAGGTACCACTGATAGATGGGACTGATGGGCACTGATAGGTGGCTCTGATAGGTGGCACTGCTGGGCGGCACTGATGGGCACTGATGGGCACTGGTAGATGACACTGATGGGCACGGATATGTGGCACTGGGGTGCAGCACCTTTGTTGAGGCAGATTGTGGGCACTGCTGGGTGGCACTGTGGGCACTGCTGGGTGGCACTGTGGGCACTGCTGGGTGGCACTATGGGCACTGCTGGGTGGCACTGACGGGGGGCACTTACTTTTTATTGAGGTGGCACTGGCAGGGGGCAGGTGGGCACTGGCAGGGCTGGCCGTGATCGGGACTGATCAGCTCTTTCTTTTTCTCCTCGCGCTGTCAGCGCGAGGAGGAATAATAGCCGATTACCGGCTCCGTTGTATCACATGATCAGCTGTCATTGGCTGACAGCTGATCACGTGATAAGGGGTCGGGATCGACCCCTTGCTCGGATCGGTGATCAGGCGAGTCTCAGACTCGCCGATCACAGGGCGCGCAGGCCGCTCGTGCACGGGACGACGTCAATAGACGTAGTCCCGGCAAAGGAGGTCCGCGCTGTAGCCGTCATTCGGCTATAGCGCGGGTCTCAAGTGGTTAATGACACCCCAGTCTTAGTCCGTAGGGTTCAATATTGAGTTTGCCCCGCCCCTTTGCAGCTATAACAGCTTCATCTCTTCTGGGAAGGCCGTCCACAAGGTTTAGGAAGTGTATCTATGGTAGTGATGGTGAACCTTGGCTCTCCAGATGTTTTGGAACTACATTTCCCATGATGCCCATGCATTCTGCAGTGTAGTTGAGCATCATGGGAAATGTAGTTCCAAAACATCTGGAGTGCCAAGGTTCGCCATCACTGCACTATGGGAATAAGAAATGGGGGGTAACAAACCCCAGGACTTTAAAAGGTGTTCAGAGATAGAAACAGGGTAAACAGATAACAGCATCAATTAAATTTAATATTTTATTGTAAAAGTAAAAAAACCATGAGGAAATTGAATCATCCAGGTTATAAGTTCCATTAAAAGGACTATATACAGACAATACCACTCAACAAGTTTTGATACATTGTAGATATACAGGACTCACATTAAACTGGATTGCTACAAAATAACCGCCAACAACCTCAGAGTATAATCCATTGTAATTAAAAGCTACAGACGCAATGCATGCAGAACGCAATTCTTCTATAGACTTGAAGTTCATATATAAAGAAAACAAATCACGGTCACATCTCTCGAAGGAACAAAGAGCTTCTAGAGGGATCCTCTCACCGCCGAACAATCATCCACTTCCAGCACAAACGGCGCAATGAAATTTCGTTTCAGGAACGGCTCAGATTTCACGATGTGTTGGCTCCGACTACAATGCGTTTCGGCAGAACACAAGCCCATTGTCACCGATCGCTATTCTCTCGGCAAATAAAAAAAAACGTGTTAAAAGGCCAATATAATTTCTATAAAACAACGATTCCTCTGTATACCGAATGTAATACAAAAGAGCTGAACTCAGCGCTTCGCTTCTAAATTGCTGCTTCGCGCCGCCGCAACCTTCGTCCCGCCGACCTTCGATGGATGGCAAAAAAAATAAAAATCATATTTCCTTAGAAATCACTGCATAAGCGCTATTTCACCGAAGACGGCCAAAGATATTCCAGAGCCGGTCCAAAGACTGTGAAAGGGAAATATACAGTGCCCCCCCCCCCCCCGACTCATATCAGAAATGCGCGTTTCTGGCCATGTTATACAAAATGTGCAAAAAAAACGCTAAAAATGTGCAATGCGCTTGCGGTGTTATTATTCCTTAATGGCAGCCTAAACATGGGTAGTGGTGAAAAAAGGCGTGCCGCTAAACGCAATTGGCTCGGTGCCAAAGATTGATACTTGAGTTTCTTTGGCACGTTTTTCACGTGATAGGCAACCCGTTCAACTCAATAGGCAGTCATACCAAAAGAAGGCGCTAAAACGCATTTCGCCAAACACGCTTGGTTCAGTGCCGAAATGTAGTACTTGAGCTTCTTAAACTCAATGGGTGGGCGTGGAAAAAAAATGCACTAAAAACGAGTCACCAAAAGCGCTTGGCTTGGTGCCAGAATGTGGTACTTAAGCTTCTTTGGCGTGCTTTTCACGTGACAGGCAGCCCATTCAGTTCAGTGGGTGGTTGTGCCAAAATGTGCTAAACACGCAAAATGCGCTTGACTTGATGCCAGAATTTGGTACTTGAGCTTCTCTGGGCTGCCTGTTGCGCGAAAAAATGCACCATTCAACTCAATGAGCGATTGTACCAAAAATGCGCTAAAACCCGTAGCCTAACGAGCTTGGCTCCGTGCCAAAATGTGGTATTTGAGCCACTTTGGCATGTTTTTAGGTGACAGGCAGCCCATTCAACTTAATAGGCAGTCTTACCAAAAATTTGCTAAACCTCATGTCGCCAAACGCGCTTGGTTCAGTGCCACAATACGGTACTTGAGCTTGTTTGGTCCATTTTTCACGCAACAGGCAGCCCAATTAACTCAATGGGTGGTCGTGGCAAAATGCACTAAAACGAGTCGCCAAAAGTGCTTGGCTCAGTGCCAAAATTTGGCATTCGAGCTTCTTTGGCGGGTTTTGGCATGACAGGCAGGCCATTCAACTCAAAGGGCAGTTAAACCAAAAATATGCTAAAACGTGTTGCCTAACGTGCTTGGCTTGGTGCCAAAATTCAATACTTAAGCTTCTTTGGCACGTTTTTTGAACGTCAGATAGCCCATTCAAGTCATACCAAAAAAAAATGCGCTAAAATGTGTCGCCAAAAGCACTTTGCTTGGTGCCAAAATGTGGTACTTGAGCTTCTTTAGTGTGTTTTTCAAGCAACAGGCAGGCCATTCAAACTCACAGGGCGGCCATACTAAAAATGTGTTAAGATATGTGTCGCCAAACGCGCTTGGCTTACTGCCAAAATGTGGTACTTGAGCTTCTTTAGAGCATTATTCACTTGACAGGCAGCCCATTCAACTCAATGGGCAGTCGTGCCGAAAAAAGTGCCAAAACACGTGTTGCCGAACGCGCTTGGTTTGGTGCCTAAATGTGTTACTTGAGCTTCTTTGGAGCATTTTTCGCACAACAGGCAGCCCATTCAACTCAATGGGTGGTCATGGCAAAAATGCACTAAAATGAGTCGCCAAAAGCGTTGGTGGCAAAATTTTACGCTTCTTTGCCATGTTTTTCATGTGACAGGCAACCCATTCAACTCAATGGGCAGCCATACTAAAAAAATGTGCTTAAACGAGTTGCCAAAAGCACTTGGCTCGGTGCCCAAATTCAGTACTTGAGCTTCTTTGGCATGTTTGTTGGACAACCGGCAACCCGTTCAACTCAATGGTCGGTCGTGTTAAAATGCGCCAAAACGTGCTTGCCGCCAAAAATTGGTACTTGGAGCTTCTTTGGCCTTTTTACTCACGTGACATACTGCCCGTTCAACTCAATGGGCAGTCATACCAAACATGCGCTAAAACGCGTCACCAAACGCGTTTAGCTTGGTGACCAAATCTGGTACTTGAGCTTCTTTGGTGCGTTTTTTTTGGGTTTGCAACAGGCAGCCCATTCAACTCAATGGGTGGTCATGACAAAAATGCGCTGCAACACATTGCCAAATGCGTTTGGCTCACTGCCAAAATTCGGTACTTGAGCTTCTCTGGCACATTTCTCACGCAACAGGAAGGCCATTACACTCAATTCAAAGTCGTGCCAAAAAATGCGCTAAAACGCGTGCCGCCAAATGTGTTTGGTTCAGTGCCAAAGTTTGACACTTCAGCTTCTTTGGCGCAATTTTCACATGACAAGCAAGCCATTCACGATAAAAAAATCAAAAAAAAAAATCGCTAAAACGCATATTGCACAACAACGCGTCGCTAAAGCTCAAATGTAAACATAGCCTAATATGTGGTGGATTTATAGAGAACTATACAGAAGGAGCAATTATCACATTGTAACAATATCTACAAAATTAACGCACAAAGAAAACAAAGTTTCCTCAAATCTTAAACCGCAGTGTATCTTTAAAAATCAAAACACCTTTATAAGAATTTTTTTTTTTTTTTTTTATAAATACACAAAGTAAACATGTATAAAAAAAAAAAAGAAAGAAAGAATGAATATTCTATCAGCGATACTGTTGCCGGAATATTTAACACAAAAACGTGTTTCTAATTTGTCTCCGTTAGATACGGTGACAGCCAGCATGGTGCCCGGGGGGCTTCCTTAGGCACTCACATACTCTGCCTTGGGAGATCTCCATTCCTGCCTATCCTGCTTTTCTCTTCTCCATGTTAAATACCTCGTTCAACATAGCCAAGCTTCTCTCCGAAATAAAGACATCTTTTCTTGCGGCGGCCCCCATACAGCCGGGAGGACGCGGAATGCATCAGACCTTGCAGAATCCGGTGGCAGTAAAATGGCCGAAACAAGGATCTGATGGGTAGCGGCTCATTCGTTCTAGGTCAGGGGTCTCCAAACTATGGCCCTCCAGTTGTTCACAAACTACAAATCCCATCATGCCTAGACATGGCTGTGAATGTCAGAGTTTTACAGTGCCTCATGGGACGTGTAGTTCCGCAACTGCCATAGTTCAGAGATCTCCGATTCTAGGGCATGGACCCGGATCCTGCTGATCACATTTCTCTTTAACACTGTTGCATTTAAAAAGCTTCCCAAAATATACAACAGTTGTTACTTTGTTCCTGCCTTTCTCAACCTCCATCTCTGAGGAATTCTGAAAATACTCGTTTGGAGTCCAACGGACCCCCCACTAAAATCAGGCCATTGGATAAATGCCCCTTATATTGATGGTCAGTGGGAAAACATGCCTCCCATTACAGTGGTGACCTAGATGCCACACTTGCAGACAGTTACTAGGTAGTTGGTACAGTGATGCTGGCTCTGTGGAGTGGCATTGGGCCTGGAACTATGGTGGCATCAGATAAGGGGGGTTAATCAGCCACAGCTCAAGGAACCCTTAACCTCTGGAGGAACCCTAGGGTTCCACTTAACCCTTTGTGAAAATGGCTACTGGAAATATGGAACTACTAGACCTGGAACTATGGTGGCACCATCTGATGAGAGGCCAATCAACAACGGCTCAAGGAACCGCTAACAATCTCTGGAGGAACCCTGGGGTTGCACTGAACCCTCTGTGAAAATGGCTACTGGAAATATGGAACTACTAGACCTGGAACTATGGTGGCACCATCTGATGAGAGGCCAATCAACAATGGCTCAAGGAACCGCTAACAATCTCTGGAGGAACCCTGGGGTTGCACTGAACCCTTTGTGAGAATGACTACTGGAAAATGGAACTACTAGACCTGGAACTATGGTGGCACCATCAGATAGAAGGTCAATCAGCCAAAGCTCAAGGAACCCCTAACAACCTCTGAAGGAACTAGGGTTCCAATAAACCCCTTTAGAGAATGCCTGTTGTAAATATGAAATAGACCTAGAACTATGGTGGCACCATCAGATGGGAGGCCAATCAGCCATAGCTCAACAAACCCCTAACAACCTCTTGAGGAACACTGGGGTTCCATTGTATTCTGGCTGAGAATAACTGCTCTGTTCAGCCCTTCTTGTGTTTCCCATAGCTCTACCATGCTGTGTAAGCAACAGGGTGATTCTGCTATTCAATACTTCTTCTGCCTGCTGGTTCTACTATGAATGAGCATCAAGTTTTATCTTTGCTCCTCTAGACTCCAAAGCTTACATCTCCCCAACCAGTCTCCAGTGCCTGAAACACGTCCTCACCCCAATACCAGAGCCCCTTAAGCTTGTTGGGGTTGTATGGTAAGCGAATAAAGGAGCTCTAGATCAGTCTTTCTCGTACTTTTTAGCACAGAGGAAACCTTGAAAAATTATCAAATCTCAGGGAATATCTGCCTAAAAAAATCATGTATTTATAATGGTAGATTATTGTGATTTATAAGCCGTACACAATAAAAAAAAACATAAAAAATAAAAAACAATGTACCATATTTGACACCCAGAATAGATCATTTCAATATGTTCCTGTTCTAAAAGACAAAGCTTTTTATAGAAAATCATGCAAATAAAATAAGAAAAATAATAATGGACAGAAATATAGACAATCGAAATTGCATTGCCCCTCAGGCAGGGCCGTTGTTAAGGCAGGGCAAAAGGGGCAGCTGCCCTGGGCCCTGTCATTGTTGTGGGGCCCAAAGTAGCTTCCTCATACTTGCCGACTATCCCAGTTTAAATTCCCTTGTCCTTTGAAGTTTTAGTCTGGTGCTGTGTCCTGATATCTCAATCTGAAGTGCTGCTACTAATGCTGCCCAGCTCTGCCTTATTGTTGTGTACAGATGACTCACCTGCAGACCCCGTGTGTACATGTAAATAACCAACATTCATATGTAAATAGCGACAGCATTCATAACTAAATAGCTGTGGCCGGCAGCATAGATATGTAAATAAAGGCAGCATTCATATGTATATCATGCCCCCTTGCAGTGAGGAGATGATAGGCTGTAACCTCTAGCAACCAATCAGTGAGCAGTAATACTGTACAGTAATCTCAAGCAACCAATTAACAAGCAGAAATCATGTAACCTCTAGCAACTAATCAGAGAGCCGTAATGTGTGCTGTAACCTCTAGCAACCAGTCAGTAAGCAGTAATGATATGCTGTAACTGCTGGCAACCAACCGCAATTGCTGCGTGATCTGATAGAGTAGACGGATAGCTGCTATTTATTGTATGTATCAGAGCAGATGGAGAGTGAAATTGAATGCGGGGGGCCCCAAAAAAATTTTTGCCCAGGGTCCAATCAATATTAAAGACGGCCCTGCCCTCAGGTTGGAGGCAGTTCCATGCCACTGACTCTGCCAGGTAATGTTGGTGATGGGACTATGCAGGCAAAGGCAAGGCAGGAAATAAAGCCATCACTGATCTCTGCTCCAGGAGCCCCTGGCAAACTTGAAAGGAGCCAACGAGTTCCTGGTTGAGAAAGGGTGCTCAAGACATTCCAGGCCAGCCACCCTATGGTTCCTCAAGAGGTTGTTGGGGGTTCCTTCAGCTGTGGTTAATTGACTCCCCATCTGATGGTGCCTCCATAGTTCCAGGACCAGTGTCACTTGGCAAAGCTTTCTGAATGACACCAATGATCTTGGTGTCGATCAGCAAGCTTTCTGTAAGAGACATTCTTCTCTTATCCTCAATGTAAGGGGGCACTCTGCCCAATGACTCCTGATTTCATAGAACTCTAGGTTTTGTTTATGGTTCCTCAAGGTGTTGTTAACCTCCCATCTAATGGAGAATAGATACATTCATGTCCAATACCACTTGGCAGAGCTTGCTGAATGACACCAACGATCATGCCATTCAGTAAGCTGTCTGTAAGGAAAACATCTCACGGACTCCAGGTTTTGTGGAACCTTGCGGTTCCTTAAGGTGTTGTTTGGGGTTCCTTCAGCTGCGGTTGATGGACCTCCCATCTGATGGTGACTGTATAGTTTTAGGACCAATGCCACTTGGCTGAATGGCACCCATGATCTTTAACTGTCTTGTAAGGGGCACTCTTCCCCTTATCTAAAGGGGCACTCTTCCCACTTACTCTGGACAAATACATTTTATCAAGGGTTCCCTGATAAAATTAATTATTTCATGGGTTCCTCTGGGGTGAAAAAAAAAAAAGGGTCGAAGAAAGCTGCCCTAGACTTACAACACATCCTGCTGCAGCCACCCATCCCAGCTCAGGTGCAAGACTACCACTTGCTGCACAAGCTCAGAATCCCAGATTTTCAATGCGTAGGTATCTGCATACCGATGTTGGGTTTCACAGTTTATTATTCGTAAATGAAAAGATCATTCAGTGCAAGTCATCAAAAAGAGTCTCAACGCATTTCACATCAAGGTGCTCAGCTGTAAAGCTCAAAGCCCCTTGAGCTTGTCTAGGCTGTGCAGGAGCCAGAATGTGGAAAAAATTCCAATGAAGATGAAAACAAAAGAGATTCAAATGGAGAACATGATAGTGCAGCACTCCTCAAATAATCAAAAAGGAAACTCTTTTTTTACACTAGTCTTTCCAAGAAATAAAATCGGTAATCTGGCCGGCTGCAGACACTCAGAGTTGAGCAACCAAAATGGAGAATACAACTGTCACGCCGTAGACAGTTGGAAGCATTGGTGGGTTGCTGTTCATTGTTGTCAAGAGAAGCCTGAGGAGGTGACGGTGAAAAAGCTTACTGTGGTTAGTAACCTAAAAAGAAGCCGGGCCAAGGGTCCCTAGATGGAGATCTGATGATGACAGTTGAGAGGAACACCTGGAATTTGGTAGATAATGTGATACAGAGACCTTGGCTAGATCGCCATTTTGTTCCGGCATAGTGAACCCAGACAGGCTTCAGGCTGGTCTACAGTGAATGAGTCTTCTTTAATTTACATTAAGGTAGTATGTGAGGTAGCCAGGAAAAAGGTAGTAATGTAGTAAGCATACCATTGTTCATGAAGTAATATCTATAGCCCCCTGTCTAACATTTTTTACCATGGAAGAACCCTTGAAATAATGTTTAGTTCTCAGGGAATCCTGCTAACAATAGTTTTATGAACAAATTTCGGTATGTTGGCCACATACCATTTGTGGGCAGTAAGGGGCAGTCCACTTACACTGGTAGTTAGTGGAAAAATTGTCCCTTACATTGGTGATCAGTGAGAAGAATGTTCCTTACATTGGTGATCAGTGAGAAGAATGTTCCTTACATTGGTGATCAGTGAGAAGAATGTCCCTTACATTGGTGATCAGTGAGAAGAATGTTCCTTACATTGGTGATCAGTGAGAAGAATGTTCCTTACATTGGTGATCAGTGAGAAGAATGTTCCTTACATTGGTGATCAGTGAGAAGAATGTTCCTTACATTGGTGATCAGTGGGAAGAATGTTCCTTACATTGGTGATCAGTGAGAAGAATGTTCCTTACATTGGTGATCAGTGGGAAGAATGATCCTTACATTGGTGATCAGTGAGAAGAATGTTCCTTACATTGGTGATCAGTGGGAAGAATGTTCCTTACATTGGTGATCAGTGGGAAGAATGTTCCTTACATTGGTGATCAGTGGGAAGAATGTTCCTTACATTGGTGATCAGTGGGAAGAATGTTCCTTACATTGGTGATCAGTGGGAAGAATGTTCCTTACATTGGTGATCAGTGAGAAGAATGTTCCTTACATTGGTGGTCAGTGGGAAGAATGTTCCTTACATTGGTGATCAGTGGGAAGAATGTTCCTTACATTGGTGATCAGTGGGAAGAATGTTCCTTACATTGGTGATCAGTGGGAAGAATGTTCCTTACATTGGTGATCAGTGGGAAGAATGTTCCTTACATTGGTGATCAGTGGGAAGAATGTTCCTTACATTGGTGATCAGTGGGAAGAATGTTCCTTACATTGGTGATCAGTGAGAAGAATGTTCCTTACATTGGTGATCAGTGGGAAGAATGTTCCTTACATTGGTGGTCAGTGAGAAGAATGTTCCTTACATTGGTGATCAGTGGGAAGAATGTTCCTTACATTGGTGATCAGTGAGAAGAATGTTGCAGACACCAACCGTCGGGACATTAAACCGCTGCAGCTGAAGGAACCCCTCGCCACCTCTGGAGGAACTCTAGGGTTTCATGGAACCCTGGTTGAGAAAGGCTGGTCTACAGGATACAATTGGGACTGAGGAAGCCCCTTGGATGAGCAGTGAAACATCTCAGAACTTGACTATTACTAGCCATACCATATAGCCTGGATGAATAAAAACCTTCACAGATGTTATATATAGGCTGTTTTTATGTGTATTTAGCCTGTCATCTAGAGTGCCTGTTGCCTGGTACCCACTGAGTAACTTTCCTAAGTTTGTCCGGTAATTACAGAGACCAGGCACCAGTCCAAGCTGTAGATTAGGTTTATATAAATAACATATACAGTGGTGTGAAAAAGTGTTTGCCCCCTTCCTCATTTCCTGTTCCTTTGCATGTTTGTCACACTTAAGTGTTTCGGAACATCAAACCAATTTAAACAATAGTCAAGGACAACACAAGTAAACACAAAATGCAATTTGTAAATGAAGGTGTTTATTATTAAAGGTGAAAAAAAATCCAAACCATCGTGGCCCTGTGTGAAAAAGTGATTGCCCCCCTTGTTAAAACATACTATAACTGTGGTTGTCCACACCTGAGTTCAATTTCTCTAGCCACACCCAGGCCTGATTATTGCCACACCTGTTCACAATCAAGGCATCACTTAAATAGGAGCTGCTTGACACAGTAAGGTCCACCAGAAGATCCTTAAAAGCTACACATCATGCCGAGACCCGAAGAAATTCAGGAACAATTGAGAAAGAAAGTAATTGAGATCTATCAGTCTGGAAAGGGTTATAAAGCCATTTCCAAAGCTTTGGGAATCCAGCGAACCACAGTGAGAGCCATTATCCACAAATGGCGAAGACATGGAACAGTGGTGAACCTTCCCAGGAGTGGCCGGCCGCCCAAAATTACCCCAAGAGCGCAGCGACGACTCATCCAAGAGGTCACAAAAGACCCCACAACAACGTCCAAGGAACTGCAGGCCTCACTTGCCTCAGTTAAGGTCAGCGTTCATGCCTCCACCATCAGGAAAAGACTGGGCAAAAATGGCCTGCATGGCAGAGTTCCAAGGAGAAAACCGCTGCTGAGCAAAAAGAACATCAAAGCTCTTCTCAATTTCTCCACAACACATCTTGATGATCCCCAAGACTTTTGGGACAACATTCTGTGGACCGATGAGACAAAAGTGGAACTCTTTGGAAGGTGTGTGTCCAAGTATATCTGGCATAGAAGGAACACTGCATTTCATAAAAAGAACATTATACCAACAGTAAAATATGGTGGTGGTAGTGTGATGGTCTGGGGCTGTTTTGCTGCTTCAGGACCTGGAAGACTTGCCGTGATAAAAGGAACTATGAATTCTGCTGTCTACCAAGAGATCCTGAAGGAGAATGTCCGACCATCTGTTCGTGTACTCAAGCTGAAACGAACTTGGGTTCTGCAGCAGGACAATGATCCTAAACACACCAGCAAGTCCACCACCGAATGGCTGAAGAAAAACAAAATGAAGACTTTGGAGTGGCCTAGCCAAAGTCCTGACCTGAATCCTATTGAGATGTTGTGGTATGACCTTAAAAAGGCCGTTCATGCTCGAAAACCCTCTAATGTAACTGAATTAGGACAATTCTGCAAAGATGAGTGGGCCAAAATTCCTCCAGGACGCTGTAAAAGCCTCATTGCACGTTATCGCAAACGCTTGGTTGCAGTTGTTGCTGCTAAGGGTGGCCCAACCAGTTATTAGGTTTAGGGGGCAATCACTTTTTCACACAGGGCCATGATGGTTTGGATTTTTTTTCACCTTTAATAATAAACACCTTCATTTACAAATTGCATTTTGTGTTTACTTGTGTTGTCCTTGACTATTGTTTAAATTGGTTTGATGTTCCGAAACACTTAAGTGTGACAAACATGCAAAGGAACAGGAAATGAGGAAGGGGGCAAACACTTTTTCACACCACTGTATATAAAAGCCATTTAAAGCTGCCAGATCAGAGAATCAGTAAAGCCGATTGGCCACCCCTGGGCAATTGACTGATTACACTTTACATAAAGCAGACGTGACCATTATCTCCTGTCGGCAAATGCGACGCGTTTCCTAGACCTTGATGTTACGGTTCTCATCTACCGCTATTAAGATCCGTTCCTCTGCCGCTGAATTAGTCATGTTCTTATTTCTAATCTTATGTCTTTCGCTATTGTTAAGTGATGTTTTTCCCTGTGGCTCACCTAAGATGCATCTGCCGTCTCTTACACCTGAAGGACCGTTTCTATAGAGACACAGAGCTTCTCCTTGCCAACAACGTATTGTTTAGATCACTGTGCTGCCATTTGTGTTTCTTCACAGAAGGAAGGCCTAAACATCAGCCAAGCAACTTAGATGGCACCAAAAAGAACAAACTAGTCAAACTACTTTAATTGCTGACGCATTTCAATGGGTTTTAACAAAAGAGCAAAAGATGACAAAATTGTTCTTGACTGTAGTCCAGATTGTGTCGTCTTATTTCCCCCCCTATTATGACTCTTTAGAGAGAAAGACTTAGCATTGACTGGCCTGTGGTGCCATGTCGTCAAAAGTTTTATGTTGACAACAATCAGTGGTGGAACATGTGTGGGGCCGCTGCTGAGGCTGCTTTGGGCGCAAACTTCTTAGGGCTGCAAAACCACATCCTCCCAACCGTCCCAAATTTCACGGGAACGGCTTGGATTCCACGGGACCATCTTACATTCCACGGGACCCTCCTGGATTCTACGGGACCCTCTTGGACTCCACGGGACCCTCCTGGATTCCACGGGACCCTCCTGGGATTTCAACAAAATCCTGGCATCCCACAGATCCAGGCTGAGTCCCGGGGCCGGTTCTGGTTCACAAATTCACCTGGCAGGGGACTAGACCATGAGCACCCAGGACACCTGCCTTGTATCCCTTGCAGGGTTGCCCTGGGGTCCCTAGCGTCATGGCCCTGCCTCGGGCACTAGCAACCCACACCAACAGCCACTGATAACTACAGAGGATATGGGAAAGCCAGAGTTTCTCCTTGCCAACAACGTATTGTTTAGATCACTGTGCTGCCATTTGTGTTTCTTCACAGAAGGAAGGTCTAAACATCAGCCAAGCAACTTAGATGGCACCAAAAAGAACAAACTAGTCAAACTACTTTAATTGCCGACACATTTCAATGAGTTTTAACAAAAGAGCAAAAGATGACAAAATTGTTCTTGACTGTAGTCCAGACTGTGTTGTCTTATTTCCCCCCCTATTATGACTCTTTAGAGAGAAAGACTTTGCATTGACTCGCCTGTGGTGCCACGTCGTCAAAAGTTTTATGTTGACAACAATCAGTGGTGGAACATGGGTGGGGCCGCTGCTGCAGCTGCTTTGGGAGCAAACTTCTTAGGGGCACAAAACCACATCCTCCCAACCATCCCAGATTTCACAGGATTGTCCTGGATTCCACGGGACCGTCTTAGATTCCACGGGACCGTCTTAGATTCCACGGGACCGTCTTAGATTCCACGGGACCGTCTTAGATTCCACGGGACCGTCTTAGATTCCACGGGACCGTCTTAGATTCCACGGGACCGTCTTAGATTCCACGAGACCCTCCTGGATTATACGGGACCCTCCTGGATTCTACGGGACCCTCCTGGATTCTACGGGACCCTCCTGGATTCTACAGAACCCTCCTGGATTCTACGGGACCCTCCTGGATTCCACAGGACCCTCCTGGATTCTACAGGACCCTCCTGGATTCTACAGGACCCTCCTGGATTCAACGGGACCCTCCTGGCGTCCCACAGATCCAGGCTGAGTCCCAGGGCCGGTTCTGGTTCACAAATTCACCTGGCAGGGGACTAGGCCATGAGCACCCAGGAAACCAGCCTGGTATCCCCTGCAGGGTTGCCCTGGGGTCCCTAGTGTCATGGTCTCCCCTTCCAATACTTGCCCTGCCCCGGGCACTAGCAACCCACACCAACAGCCACTGATAACTACAGAGGATATGGGAAAGCCTGCCAAGGCAAGAGTTCTGGAACTTGGTAAAGTAATGATAAAACTTTTCTGGGGTTTCTGGGAAAGAATGCAGAGGAGCGATCAAGGAGCTTTGGTTTGGGGTCTCAAAGCAAACCCTTATACAGCAAAGGATTGTGGGAAAGAATACAGAGGCAGAAGCTTGACCGTTTGTGGTCTCTGACGTACCATACAATCACAGGAAGCTAAATAAAAGAAGGCAACCTTGATCATTAAATATCCACAAAGCGACAGCATCAGCTAAACGAGCAACATTACAGGGAATTGTTCAAAGGAATGTAAAAGGCATCATTATATGTCTGGTTAGCTAGTCTCGGTTTTCATTGCTGGTGCCACCGCATCAGCTAAAACGTACCCAGGTAAAGTGGATTTCCAATACTGCCCAGTTCTCAGTTTCATGTCGCCCCAGAAAAGGAAGCACGCTGCGGGATGGTGACCTCACTTTTTTGCTTCTCCATTTAAGCAACACAGCCCGGTCACCAGACTGGGATTGGTCAGCGAAGGAGCAGCAGCAGACTGATAAGGTAATCACCCTACTCTCATCAGCCTATTCCATGCCACCAACTTATACTTACAGAGAACACAGAGGGGTTGATTAACTAAAACTGGCGTGGGAAAAAAAAATCTAGCGCACGTGTGCATGGAAACCAATCAGCTTCCAGGTTTTATTGTCGAAGCTTAATTGAACATTCTGAGGTTAGAAGCTGATTGGCTACAGTGGCAGCTGGTGCTTAATATCTGGGGGGGGGCAAACAAACCTACCCCCTCACTCACACTAACGCCACCCCTCACCCTCTGGGAGACAGACGGGAAGGCTATTTCCACCCCCACGCACGCGTGGGACATGGATGGGAAGGTGGCAATCAGAGGCCTTACCTTAGGAGGCAGATGATGAGGATCCGGGGGGAGGGCAGCTGCTTCTCGCTCCAGCTTGCAGAGGGAAGACCCCGGGGCCGTTGCTTCTCCTCCCAGCCGAGCAGCAAGTGTGTCCTGAGATCCAATTGGCCGGGAGACCTAATACTCCCTGGCCAATCAGGACTCAGGACCCGCTTGCTGACTGGCTGGGAAGAAAATCAGGAAGACCACAGAGAATATTAATTCGCTATTGTCACACAACTAGGACGGGCTCGGGGCGCAGAGCCCACCTTTTTTTTTTAAGCCAACTAGAGACTCAGCCTCATCAAAAAAAAAAGAAACATTGAAATCCATGCGCCCTTAAAGTGGTTGTAAACCCTTACAAACCACTTTGACCTACAGGTAAGCCTAGATTAAGGCTTACCTGTAGGTCCAAGAAATATCTCCTAAACCTATACAGTTTAGGAGATATTTTCCGAAAGACAGGCACCGCTGTCTACGGCGCGTAGACAGCGGCGCGCAGGCGCACTGAGCGCGGCATTTCCAACGACGGAGCTGCCGCGCGTGTCGCCTCCCGTGCGCATGCGCGGGAGTGACGTCATCGCGGCTTCGCCGAATGACAGCGGCGGAGCTGCGAGACCCCACCGAGAAGATGGATGCGCCGGACTACAGGGGACAGCGGTGACACATAATGGACTACTATGCGATGCGATGCGATGCATAGTAGTCCATTATGCTTTGCCTTTGCAGGGAATGAAAGAGGAAGCAAACTCATCAGGGTTTACTTCCTCTTTAACAGCCTGGGTTTAGAAGAAGTGGGTTGAATATGCTGCCCATCATTCAACTCAAAAGAGTAAGGACATCTAGTGGTGACAAGAAAGTACTGCACGGGACAGTTCCAGACTGAAGGTAAGTATGGCAGCAAAAGCTTCTATTTTATTTTAGTTTTTAATGGGCTGTTATTTGTTTAGTTCTACTTCAATCAGACCCCGTAGGCAACTCTTGAAGCAAAGACAGGTTTCGCTTTAATCATGCAGCACTCTCGCTCTCTCTTGTTCATCCCCTACAGCTCTAACATCTGTCTTCCCCGGCGTCACCTTACTCTGTTAATATCCGAGGAGGAGCGGCTGGCTGCTTATTGTGCGCTGTGATCTAATTAGGAAGCTGGCTTCTGCACCCATCGACTTATTACATATGCAAGAGGACGCGGGGTCCCCGCGCTGCATCGCCTATGTGCTGCTGATTAATTTTCTATTCACCGCAAAATAACTATACATTGCATTCACAGCAGCTTCGTAATCGAATTCCAAGCACAGAGGAGGAATCTGCGGCTCAGTCAGCTGACGGACGCCCATGTGAGGTCCCTCTGCAGAAAAAAAAAAAAAAAAAAAAATGATGGAATGTGCAGAGTTTTCATGCATGCGTTCCTGGGAAGAGATTTATGAAAGTAACACGGCGACAAGTTTATTAAATCCCAACCGAAGCGGAAAACATTCCGGGCGCATCAAAAAACAAATGCTGTGTAACGTCTCGCGCTTCATTTCCATTTAGAAAGAGGCCACAGCCCGAGTAGGAAAGCCTGTGCCCTGCCTGCATGCTGCGGAAGACGAGTCTGGCTCTCTGTAGGGAAGCAGTGGGCTCACTGCAGAGGCTCCGCTCCCTTCCAGAGGGACGCAGGCAGTATAAAAATATAAACTGATGGGACTTTTGACTCCAAGAACAGTTTTGGCTACACATACTATTAAATTTTTATTTTTATTTTTTAAATGGACCTAACCGATCCAGCGATTGTTACACATACAGGATACAATGCAGAAAACTCCAATATCTGCATTCACCGATCAATAAACCGAGATAATAAGAAAAGTGGAAATAATGAAGCAGTAGCAAAATGTGACAATTTTTACTGCTGCAGCAATGAAATGATACAAAACTAGACATTGTTATACTTTGTTGTTATTCCATTAGCACTAATTCTCTTTTTGTTCCCTGGTTTTGTGATATACAAAAGGTGTCAGAAACACTCGAGACACGTGTCCCCGGGCTGGCATAGGATGGCACTTGCACTGGCACTGGTTGACAATGGCTCACTAGGCCCACCCACCTCTCTGACATCACTGAAAGCTCGCCAGTGGCTGAGGCAGAGATGAAGCCCACCGGCACCCCTACAGTGATACCCGGTGCCAGGGCCTTCTTTAATACCGATTGGACCCTGGGCAAAAAATTTATTCGACCCCCCCCCCCCCCATGCAGTTTTGCTCTCCACCTGCTCTGAGACATACAATAAATAGCAGCTAGACTCAAAATCTGTTTACTGTATCAGATCAGACAGCAATTGTGATTGGTTACCAGCGGTTACAGCATATCATTACTGCTTAATGACTGGTTGCTAGAGGTTACAGCACACATTACAGCTCACTGATTAGTTGCTTGAGGTTACAGCAAATGATTTCTGCTTGTTAATTGGTTACTAGAGATTATTGTAAAGTAATACTTCTCACTGATTGGTTGCTGGAGGTTACAGCACATCATCTCCTCACTGCAGGGGAGCATGATACACATATGAATGCCACCTTTATTTACATATCAATGCTTAGTAATGCCACCACTATTTACATATGAATGCCGGTTATTTACATGTAAACACAGAGTCTGCAGGTGAGTTAACTGTACACAACAATAGGGCAGAGCTGGGCAGCATTAGTAGCAGCACTTCGCACTGAGGTATTGGGATTAAAACTTCAAGGGAATTTACACTGGGATAGTTGGCAAGTATGAGGCAGCTGCTTTGGGCCCCACAAGAATGACAGGGCCCAGGGCAGCTGCCCTTTTTGCCCTGCCTTAAAGACGGCCCTGCCCAGTGCTCCTAAAATTTAGGCTGATCTGAAGTGTGAAGCACATGCATTGGGGCTGATCTGAAGTCTGAAGGGTATGCACTGGGGCTGATCTGACATGCATGCAATGGGGCTGATCTGGGGTTTGGGGTGCACGCACTGGGTCTGATCTGAGGTCTGAAGGGTATGCACTGGGGCTGATCTGAAGTCTGACGTGCATGCATTGGACTGATCTGAGGTCTGACGTGCATGCATTGGACTGATCTGAGGTCTGACGTGCATGCATTGGACTGATCTGAGGTCTGACGTGCATGCATTAGGTCCAATCTGAAATCCGACGTGCATGCATTGAGTCTGAACTGAGGTGTGAAGTGCATGCATTGGGTCTGATCTGAGGTCCCGCGTCGCATGCATTGGGCTGATCAGATGTGTGAAGTGCATGCATCGGGCTGATCTGAGGTCTGACGTGCATGCATTGGGCTGATCTGAGGTCTGACGTGCATGCATTGGGCTGATCTGTGAAGTGCATGCATTGGGCTGATCTGAGGTATGAAGTGCATGCATTGGGCTGATCTGAGGTATGAAGTGCATGCATTGGGCTGATCTGATGTGTAAAGTGCATGCATTGGGCTGATCTGATGTGTAAAGTGCATGCATTGGGCTGATCTGATGTGTAAAGTGCATGCATTGGGCTGATCTGATGTGTAAAGTGCATGCATTGGGCTGATCTGATGTGTAAAGTGCATGCATTGGGCTGATCTGATGTGTAAAGTGCATGCATTGGGCTGATCTGATGTGTAAAGTGCATGCATTGGGCTGATCTGAGGTCTGACATGCATGCATTGGGCTGATCTGAGGTCTGACATGCATGCATTGGGCTGATCTGAGGTCTGACGTGCATGCATTGGGCTGATCTGAGGTCTGACGTGCATGCATTGGGCTGATCTGAGGTCTGACGTGCATGCATTGGGCTGATCTGAGGTCTGACATGCATGCATTGGGCTGATCTGAGGTCTGACATGCATGCATTGGGCTGATCTGATGTCTGACATGCATGCATTGGGCTGATCTGAGGTCTGACATGCATGCATTGGGCTGATCTGAGGTCTGACATGCATGCATTGGGCTGATCTGAGGTCTGACGTGCATGCATTGGGCTGATCTGTGAAGTGCATGCATTGGGCTGATCTGTGAAGTGCATGCATTGGGCTGATCTGTGAAGTGCATGCATTGGGCTGATCTGTGAAGTGCATGCATTGGGCTGATCTGATGTGTAAAGTGCATGCATTGGGCTGATCTGAGGTCTGACGTGCATGCATTGGGCTGATCTGAGGTCTGACGTGCATGCATTGGGCTGATCTGAGGTCTGACATGCATGCATTGGGCTGATCTGAGGTCTGACATGCATGCATTGGGCTGATCTGAGGTCTGACGTGCATGCATTGGGCTGATCTGTGAAGTGCATGCATTGGGCTGATCTGTGAAGTGCATGCATTGGGCTGATCTGTGAAGTGCATGCATTGGGCTGATCTGTGAAGTGCATGCATTGGGCTGATCTGTGAAGTGCATGCATTGGGCTGATCTGATGTGTAAAGTGCATGCATTGGGCTGATCTGAGGTCTGACATGCATGCATTGGGCTGATCTGAGGTCTGACATGCATGCATTGGGCTGATCTGAGGTCTGACATGCATGCATTGGGCTGATCTGAGGTCCTACGTACATGCATTGGGGCTTCTCGGATATGTGAAGTGCATGCATTGGGGCTGATCTGAGTCTTGTATCGATCCAGTGCTGTGCCATCAGCAGCAGTGCTGGTCTCTCTTCCTGGTCTCATAGGACATAATGATAGCAGCAGGAGCCATTGGCTCCGGCTTAAGTCAATCCAATCCATTGAGCAGGGAGTGGGGCTGAGCCGGCCCGAGTGTGTCTATGGACGGTGTGTGTCTATGGACTGTGTGTGTGTGTCTATGGACACACACACTGCCCTGCTTGGAATCAAGCCTGCATGTGTGACCCCAGAAGAGAAGCAGCAGACTCTAGAAGAGGATGTAAGAGACAGCTCTGTGCAATACCGGCACACAGAGCAGGCAAATATAAACCTCTTTTATTTTAGGTAAAAAAAAAGGAGCCTTTACAATCACTTTAAAGCACTTACCTGTCCAGGGAGCCCCCGATGTCGGCACCCGAAGCTGACCCGTCCCTCTTCTCCAGGTACAAGCGCTGGCATCCTTACTAAGATTAACAGAAAGGGGCCGGACATTGCAAGTTTGCCGAAAACGGTGTGTATGGGGCAAAAGACTGCAATGGACTACTGCTCGCACCAGTCATCTTGTGGAAGGTTTATAACGCGGACAATCTGATATTCAGCAAACATTCTCTGCAGGTGAATGTTTTAAATGACAGCGACTGATTCTCCCCCAAGGAATCCTCATGATTAAGCTTCAAGGGGCAGAGTGAAACGCGTTGGAGGGCCATGGCCTGGTGGGAGGTTGTCGTTCGCACCAACATACACTCGCATGGATGTGCGGCGTCGGAGACTCCTTTCCTTCTCTCTCCCCCCCCCCCCCCCCAAGGAATGTTTGGTGAAAGTCACATTCACCGCATTTATTTAACCACTTCGCGCCCAGGCCAATTCTGACATTTCTCTCCTACATGTAAAATTCATCATTTTTTTGCTAGAAAATTACATAGAACCCCCAAACATTATATATGTTTTTTTAGCAAATACCCTAGAAAATACAATGGCGGCCGTTGCAACTTTTTATCTCGCACAATATTTTCGAACACGTTTTTTTCAGAAAAAAAAAAACAGTTTCATGCTTTAAAAAAAAAACAAAAAAAAAAAAAAAACAGTAAAGTTAGCCCAATTTTTTTGCATAATGTGAAAGAGGAAGATACGCCGAGTAAATAGATACCCAACATGTCACGCTTCAAAATTGCACGCACGCGCTCGTGGAATGACGCCTAACATTGGTATTTAAAAATCCCCATAGGCAACGCTTTAAATTTTTTTTACTGGTTACATGTTTTGGGGTACAGAGGAGGTCTAGAGCTAGAATTATTGCTCTCGCTCTAGCGTTCACAGCGATACCTCACATGTGTGGTTTGAACACCGTTTTCATATGTGGGCGCGACTTACGTATGCGATCTGGGTAGGTCTAGAGCTAGAATTATTGCTCTCGCTCTAGCGTTCGCGGCGATACCTCACATGTGTGGTTTGAACACCGTTTTCATATGTGGGCGCGACTTACGTATGCGTTCGCTTCTGCGTACGAGCTCACGGGGTCAGGGGCGTTTTAATTTTTTTTTTTTTATTGTTAATTTTATTTTTATTTTTTTTAGTTTGACACTTTAAAAAAAAAAAAAATAATTGATTACTTTTATTCCTATTACAAGGAATGTAAACATCCCTTGTAATAGGAATATGGCACGATCGGACCTATTTGCAGTGAGATATGGGGTCAATAAGACTAGGCTGGGAAGCCCAAAAAAATAAAAATAAAAAAAATAAAACGATCCTGGCTTCCCAGCCAAAACGGCGCCATTAATTTGAATGCAGAGGCCGGGCGTGACGTCATAACATCGCGCCCGGCCTCCGAACGATCATAGAGACTCCGGGGACGATTTGATCCACCCGGAAATCTCTATGGTAACTTCCGGGGGCCGGCGGATCCTGTGACCGACTCACCGATGGAAGCGGTAGGCCGGTACAAGCACCGGAGGGTGGCGGGAGGGGGGGGCGTCCCCTCCCGTAAGAACGATCAAGCGGCGGAACAGCCGCTATGATCATTCTTATGGTGCAGGGAATCGCCGGCTGAAAACGCCGATATCTGAATGATGTCTGTGGCCTCAGGCATCATTCAGATATTACACCACAAAGCCCATGACGTCATATGACGTAGTATGGGCGCCAAGTGGTTAACAAATAGGCTCCCGAATGTGGTAAAGCTGACCCCCCCCCCCCCCCCCGATATACACACTCATGTATCTTAGCACTCTTTATAAATACTACTTTTTTTTTGATGGTCATGCAAGTGGACTTAACACGATTTCTTGGATCCTGTAGTCAGGGGAAGACATTATGGGATTACCCCCTAACCACCCGGGTGGGGGGGGGGGGGGGGGCGAGATTAAAGCAAAGACTGTTCATCATAAAGCCGGCTCTTTATTATTACACGTGCCACGAGGGTTAAAACCGTTCTATTAGTCCACGGCGGCCAGAAGATTTGCATTATACAAATTGATTTCCGATATTCAGCTGCTGGAAAGCGCTGCCTCGCTGCCCCGTCTTATCCAGCCATCGCCGCCAATACGCATCGCTAATTTCTATAATAATAGTATTTGGCTTGCTCTTTCATCCCGCGTCCCGTACCTCCTCTCCGCATTTAAAGCCCTCTATAAATAAAATATACAGATGATGAACTATTTGCCTCGGCAGCCACGTGCGCCGATATGTATTTTTATCTGCGGGCGGCTCTCAGCCTGGGCGGCGACTGGAGCAATAGTGATAATAGATTATTCGAGCATTGATAACGGTCGTTCGCTACATGTATCTTTTTATTTTTATTTTTTTCCCCTTTCTTCTTTTTCTGTACGAAACACACCTTTAGCTTCCTTTACCCACTTCAGCCCCCCCCGGAAGGATTTGCCCCCTTAACGACTAGGCCATTTTTTTGGCGATATGGCACTGCGTCGCTTTAACTGACAATTGCGCCATCGCGCGACGTTTCACCCAAACTAAATTGATGTCTTTTTTTCCCCTTCCCCCCCACAAATAGAGCTTTCTTTTGGTGGTATTCGATCACTTTTTTTTTTTTTTTAAAGCGACAATTTTGAAAAAAAACAAAAAAAAAAATATTTTTTACTTTTTGCTATAATAAATATAATAAAAAAAAAAAAAATCTTCATCAGTTTAGGCCGATATGTATGCCTCAACATATTTTTGGTAAAAAAAATAAAAATAAAAAAATGCAATAAGCGTATATTGATTGGTTTGGTTTATTTATTTATTTATTTATTTTCAAATTGGTTTGGTTTATTTATTTATTTATTTATTTATTTATTTTTTTAAAGCGACAATTTTGAAAAAAAAAAAACAACAATATTTTTTACTTTTTGCTATAATAAATATATAAAAAAAAATCTTCATCAGTTTAGGCCGATATGTATGCCTCAACATATTTTTGGTAAAAAAAATAAAAATTAAAAAATGCAATAGGCGTATATTGATTGGTTTGGCTTTTTTTTTTTTTTTTTTTTTAAAGCGACAATTTTGAAAAAAAAAAAAAACTATATTTTTTACTTTTTGCTATAATAAATATCAAAAAAAATAAAAACCTTCATCAGTTTAGGCCGATATGTATGCCTCAACATATTTTTGGTAAAAATAAAATATAAAGAAAAAAATGCAATAAGCGTATATTGATTGGTTTGTTTTTTTTTTTTTTGTTTTTTTTAAAGCGACAATTTTGAAAAAAAACAACAAAAAAAAACCACTATATTTTTTACTTTTTGCTATAATAAATATAAAAAAAAATAAAAATCTTCATCAGTTTAGGCCGATATGTATGCCTCAACATATTTTTGGTAAAAAACAAAAAAAAAAAACAAATTAAAACTGCAATAAGCGTATATTGATTGGTTTGCGCAAAAGTTATCGCAACTACAAAATAAGGGATATATTTATGGCATTTTTATTATTATTATTTTTGTTCTACTAGTAATTATTATACAGGATTTATAGAGCGCCAATGGTGTGCGCAGGACTTTACAACATGAGGGCAGACATTACACATTACAATACAAATCAATGCAGGAGGGATTAGAGGGCCTTTAGAGCTTACAATCTAGGAGGGAGGGTCAAGTGGAAACAAAAAGGTAATAACTGTGGGGGGGGTGAGCTGATGGAGAAAATTAAAAAATAGTTGTTAGGTGTGGGTAGGGTAGGCTTCTCTGAAGAGAAGGGTTTTCAGGGATCGTCTAAAGGAGATAAGTGGACAGATTGGGGTAAGGAGTTCCATAGGATTGGAGAGGCTTTGGAAAAGTCCTGGAAGCGAGTATGGGAGGAGGTGATGAGGGCGCTAGAGAGCAGGAGGTCTTGAGAGGAATGAAGAGAACGAGTAGGTTGGTATTTAGAGATTAGGCTAGTGATGTAGCTGGGGGCACAGTTGTGGATGGCTTTGTACATAGTTGTTAGAATTTTGAATTTAATTTGTTGGGTGAGCGGAAGTCAGTGGAGGGAATGACAGAGAGGAGTAGCGCAGAAAGAGCGATTGGTAAGGTGGATGAGTCTGGCAGCAGCATTCATGATGGATTGAAGAGGTTATAGATAGACTATGTAGAGCTAAGCCAATGAGAAGGGAGTTGCAGTAGTCAATGGGAGAGATGACCAGCAGGTAATGGCGTTACTGCGACATTGCAGCGGAAAGATCGGACACTCACAAAATGCGCTTTTGGAAGAATGGTCAAACATCCCCATAGACACACTCCTAAACCTTGTGGACAGCCTTCCCAGAAGAGTTGAAGCTGTTATAGCTGCAAAGGGTGGAGCCAACTCAATATTGAACCCTACGGACTAAGACTGGGATGCCATTAAGACCCCTTTCACACTGGGGCATTTTTCGGGCATTTTTCAGGTGCTTTAGCTTAAAAAAAAGCGCCTGTAAAGCGCTTGAAAGAAGCTGCAACTGCAATCCCAATGTAAAAGTCAGAGTGCTTTCACACTGAGATCCCTTTCACACTGGGGCGTTTTTTTCAGGCACTTTAGCTTTAAAAAAAGCGCCTGTAAAATGCCTGAAAGAAGCCGCAACTACAATCCCAATGTAATAGCCTGAGTGCTTTCACACTGAGGCGCTGCGCTGGCAGGGCGTCAAAAAAAGTCCTGCAAGCAGCTTCTTTGCAGCGCTTTTGGAGCGGTGAATACAACGCTCCTAAAGCGCCCTTTCCCATTGAAATCAATGGGAAGCGCCTGAAAAGCGCTATTGGCAGCAGCGTTTTGTGGGCGCTTTTAACCCTTTATTTGGCCACTAGCAGGGGTTAAAAGCGCCCCAATAACCCTTGACAAAATGCTGGTAAAGCGCTGCTAGTTTAACCACTTGCTTACTGGGTACTTAAACCCCCCTCCTGCCCAGACCAATTTTCAGCTTTCAGCGCTGATGCACTTTGAATGACAATTGCGCGGGCATACAACACTGTACCCAAATGAGATTTTTATCATTTTTTTCCCACAAATAGAGCTTTCTTTTGGTTGTATTTAATTACAGCTCGGAGTTTTATTTTTTGCTAAACAAACAAAAAAAGATGCAAAAAAAAAATAAAAAATCATGTTTAATAGTTTGTTATAAAATTTTGCAAACAGGTCATTTTTCTCCTTCATTGAAGTGCGCTCATGAGGCGGCACTGATAGGCTGCACTGGTGGGCATTGATAGGCATAGTTAAGGCGGCACTAATAGGCACAGATAAGGTGGCACCGATGGGCACAGATAAGGCAGTACTGATGGGCACAGATAAGGCGGCACTGATGGGCAAAGATGGGCACAGATAATATGGCACGGATGGGTGGCACGGATGGGTGGCACTGATAGGTACCACTGATAGATGGGACTGATGGGCACTGATAGGTGGCACTGATAGGTGGCTGTGATAGGTGGCACTGCTGGGCACTGATGGGCGGCACTGCTGGGCACTGGTAGATGACACTGATGGGCACGGATATGTGGCACTGGGGTGCAGCACCGTTGTTGAGGCAGATTGTGGGCACTGCTGGGTGGCACTATGGGCACTGCTGGGTGGCACTTATTTTTTAATAAGGTGGCACTGGCAGGGGGCAGGTGGGCACTGGCAGGGCTGGCCGTGATCGGGACTGATGTCCCAATCACGGCCGCCGGTGATCAGCTCTTTTTTTCCCTCCTTGCGCTGTCAGCGCGAGGAGGAATAATAGCCGAATACCAGCTCCGTTGTATCACATGATCAGCTGTCATTGGCTGACAGCTGATCACGTGATAAGGGTCGGGTTCGACCCCTTGCTCGGATCAGTGATCAGGCGAGTCTCATAGACTCGCCGATCACAGAGCGCGCCGCGCATTCGGCTATAGCGCGGGTCTCTAGTGGTTAAGCGGCGCTTTACAAGCGTTTTTTGGGCGTTGACATTGTGAAAGGGCTCTTAAAGCACTCGGGGCTTTCACATTGGGACTGCAGATGAGGCTTCTTTCAAGCGCTTTACAGGTGCTTTTTTTTTTTTTTTTAACGCTAAAGCTCCTGAAAAACGCCCCAGTGTGAAAGGGGGTCTTAAGGTCATATGTGTGTAAATGCAGGCGTCCCAATACTTTTGACAATATAGTGTATCTAATAAAGTGGCCGGTGAGTGTAGGCGTATCTAATAAAGACATGTTTAATAAAGTAGCGGTGACCAGCGGACTATGAAAAGAGGAAAGTGAGGCCGGGGGGAGGGGGCCAGCGCAGCCAAGACACATGAAAAGTTTAGAGGCCGCTACATTTTGCTTTTTTAAATCACATTTCAGCCCAGAACCGCTAGCCGCACGTGCGAGCAGCGTGACAGATAATAACATTTTTTACAACTTATAATATTTTCAGAGCCGGTGAATGCCACTTCTGACAATTGTTACCTTTAGAGATGTAAGTGCCGCTCGCTTTCAAAGGGGGGTGGGGGAGAAAAAAAAAATGACATTTGCAGAAATGTCTCATAGAATAAAAATATAAGGCGACGGGTCGGGTGCTGGGGGGGGGGGGTGTCAGCTTGATAGGAACCGCGAGAAGTATTTATTTTTCACAAAGTTCTTTACGTTTACAGAGGAAGGTCTTGGCGAGCCTCGAAGGTTCAGCACCGCGACACACGAAATACCGACCACCGCGGACCGCACAATGCGGCTTTATAGGGAAATTATACCTTGTATTAAATGCAATCTAACGTACGATTCCGGCGAGTTTAAAAATCGCTACAAATACTATGGGAGAGTGGTACAGCTCGATGCGCCAAATGGGAAGGCGGGAACATCTTGTATACACCAGATACACCGTTTTATTACACGATAGAAGAACCAGAAATTGACCTTTGCAAGAGTTCAATGTACTAGATAATGCATTGTATAAAAGGGAAGGTGTGGGAGGCTTTGAACGCATTTTTATATTATAGTCAGGACTGAAAAACACAATAAAAAAATATATATATATATTATATATTGTTGCAGAAAAGTAGTTTGGTGAAGACTCTTTTTTGTTTAACGTAACTGTGTCCCCCCCTGTGTACAAAGCCAGCTCCATACCAGTTGTGTGACCAGTTTGGTGTGGAGGAACTGGAGTATCCTGCACAGAGCCCTGACCTCAACCCTACTGATCACCTTTAGGATGAATTGGAACACCAGTGGTGAGCCAGGTCTTCTCATCCAACATCTGTACTGACCTCACAAATGGGCACAAACTCCCATGGACCCCCTCCAAACTTATTTGGAAAGTCTTCCCAGAACAGCAAAGTGACCTCAACACCACAGAACACCTTTGGTATGACTAGGAACTTACTTCCCTTACCCACTTAAGTCAAAAGATTATTTGTGGGGTCAGACTGTTGCCATGAGGCTGGAAGTGCCCCCTAGAACCCCTGTGATTCAAAAGAACATTTGTGAGGTCAGGTACTGATGTTGGATGAGAAGACCTGGCTCACAATCAGTGTTCCAATTCATCTCAAAGGTGTTTAGTAGGGTTGAGGTCGGGGCTCTATACAGGACACTCAAGTTCCTACACAACCAAACTGGTCACACCATATCATTATGGAGCTGACTTTGTACACGGGGGAGGGGGGGGGGGGGGTACAGTCATGCTGGAACAGAGAAGGATCTTTACCAAACTGTACCACAAGGTTGGAGGAGCACAATTGTCTACAATGTCTTTGTATAATGGAGTGTTACCAGGACACTTCAACTCAAAGACACTGTAGACAACTGTACTCTTCCAACCTTGTGGTACCAGTTTGGTGAAGACCCTTTTCTGTTTAGCATGACCGTGTCCCCCCGTGTACAAAGCCACCTCCATACCAGTTGTGTGACCAGTTTGGTGTGGAGGAACTGAAGCATCCTTTGGCCATTTAGGTTGGTGTAATGGCCAAATGTTTACAAGCAATTGGTCAGGGCTCTGTGCAGGAAACTCAAGTTCCCCCACACCAAACTGGTCAAATCATGTCTTTATGGAGCTGGCTTTGTATAGGGGCACGGTCATGCTGGCACTGAAAGGACTTTTCCCAAGTTGCCCCAAGTTTGAGAATACTAGAACCCCTGTGATCCAAAAGAACATTTGTAAAGTCGGGTGCCGATGTTGGAAAAGAAGACTTGGTTCACCATCAGGGTTCCAATTCATCCCAAAGGTGTTCAGTAGGCAGTGGCGTAACTAGAACCTTCAGGGCCCCGATGCAAGAAACCATGAAGGGCCCCCCCTGAACCCCAGCCAGGGCCCTTCCCTCTGAGTCCGGCGGTGGAACTTCCAGGGCTTGGTCACAGGTATGACCTTTGTGAGCCCCGTAGTTCCACCACTGGCATCAGTAGTTTTTATTTTATTTTAATTTTTTTATTTTTAGGTGACCCATTGGGGGACTGTCCCTAGGCAGGATGGGGTCCCCGTCCCCAGAAGAGATTAGGTCCTTTTCTCCAGGGCAGATGAAGTTACTGCCCCCAGGTGAGAAGGGGTCCCTGTCCCCAGTGGAGATGGGGGTCCCTGTCCCCACGTGAGAAGGGGCCCCTGTCCCCAGGGGGAGATGGAGGGGGTAAGTAATGGTGTGTGGGGTCCTCTCACTCATCATGACCAAGCTGCAGGCCGCGCACTCATCCATGTTGGCCTGGGCTCCATCCAGTGTGCTGGACGGGTGATCAGCATATCTCCCAGAAAGACCTTTCGTCATCTGTGTATGACGGGGGAGGAGGGGGCCTGGCAGACAAGCCTGCAGTGTCCTCCAGGGAGCCGGCTCTCATAGGGCTGCACTGCATCTGTGTGCTTAAAGTTTGTTTACCCAGGAGAAGTATGCAGTGCAGTGTGGGCCGGACTCGGGGGGGGGGGGGCGGGACTCTGGCTGGGGAGAACAGACATCGGACTGAGCGGCAATGCATGGAGCAGGAGAGGGGTACTCTGAGGAGCTGCACAACTAAAGAGCAGCCAGTGCGATAGTCGAGCATGGAGCTCTGCTAGTCACCCTCCACCTCCAGCCACCCGTGTGCATGGTGCACTGGTACCCCTAGCTGCCTATGCTGCTGCCGGCCATATGTAGAGGGGGCTGCATGGGCCCCCTGCATCACAGGGCCCAGTTGCGGTCACGACTGCTGCACCCCCTATAGTTACGCCCCTGTCAGTAGGGATGAGGTCAGGGCTCTGTGCAGGACACTCAAGTTCCTTTAAACCAAACTGGTCACAACACGTCTTTATGGAGCTGGCTTTGTACACAGGGGTACAGTCACGCTGGAACAGAAAAGGGTCTTCACCAAACGGTTACCACAAGATTGGAACTGGATGAATGGAAACGCCGATTGTGATCCAGGTCTTCTCATTCAACATCAATTGTCGTTAACGTCTTTGTATGATGTAATATTAGCAGTACCCTTCACTGGAGACCCCTGAGCTCCATCATTTGGAGGAGGGTCCACAAACATTTGGCCATTTAGCATATAAGAACCTCTGAATAAACATGGCGGTTCGCCTTTGAGCCCAATGCTCAGTAAGATTTTCCCTAGAAAAGCTCCTTCAGCAATCGTGACATAGCCATCGGTCGGAAACGCGTAGGACGTGGAGTATCTGAGTCAGTCCGCATTACTCACGTCCTCCTCTTTTATAGGGGATGCTGTTCACATCTTTATGTCAAGACAAGAGCAGCCCGCTATGATCACAGCGATCCCTTTATGGGTATTTAATCATGACAATGAAGTTTTATGAAGAACTATGAAAGCCGCGAGGTCTGCGACGAGTGAATTACTGACTCTGCGGAAGAAAAGTGCACCAACTGGCTGATGACAAGGCCCAAAAGAAAAAAAAAATACGTTTGATAAATGACATTTCGCTGCCCTACTTTGCTTTTGTTCAATTATTACACTTGTAGAGAGTGCGGAAGTACCAGTTCAGCAAAAAAAAAAAAAAAAAAAAAAAAAAAAAAAAGGAGCGTCTGGCAATCCTGGAGACTGAAAACGGCGAAGCGGTTCTGTAACCTCGTCCTCAACCTGGCAGAAAAGTGTTTTCTTTGCATCTAACACATTCTTCCCGCTCCAGTTACTGTAACCTTCGACTTTCCGGCGGCTTCCGCGCTTTCGCCCGTTGTTTCCATTTTCTGAAACGGTGAAAGGTTTTTAAGACCCCGGCCACGTGCGCAAATGTTCCCGAGAAAATATTAAAAGGAAAATAAAAAGGTTATTTGATGAATAATGCAAAGATCTGCAAAGCTACGAAAAATGTTACAGAGAGCAACAGACGGGACGGGCTGTGAGGTTCCCAAGACCTGGCCGCCCAATGAAGTGGTGAAACAAATATGGCCGCCGCTCAGATTGATGTACGACCAGCGCGGGAAGATACAGAGGGTTATGTAGTGCTCTGCTCATTAAAGGGGGACCTAGGATCACAGAGATTTTTATTACATTTTATTTTTCTAAGTGCATATCTATACATTTTATATAATATGTATCAAAGCGCTCATCTAGTGAAATCTCCGCTGGGCATGTTGCTCCGCTTGAAGGAAAACAACCTCTATACAAGAATCATAGATCCTACAACCTGCAACTAAGCTCAGAAATGTGTCAGTGTGACCTTTCCAGACAGGGGCACTGCTACCATGTTTCCCCGAAAATAAGACCTAGCGTGATTGTCGGTGATGGCTGCAATATAAGCCTTACCCCCAAATAAGCCCTAGTTATTTTCAGGGTAAGGCTTATTTTCAGGGAAACAGGGTAGAGCCTATTTGGGGGGTAGGGCTTATATTGCAGCCATCACTGACAATCCCGCTAGGTCTTATTTTCGGGGAAACAGGGTAGGTCTACAAAAGATTTGGGACTAGAGCCCATAGCACCGTAGTAAAGAAAGTCATATGCTTGGGCGGGCATACATGTATATGTATATACAGTAATATATGTGTGTGTGTGTATATCCCCAGAGAGCCCCCTACTTACATCAGGGTCCCCAGAGAGCCCCCCACTTACATC
Source organism: Lithobates pipiens (assembly GCF_037356315.1). Lineage (NCBI taxonomy): Eukaryota > Metazoa > Chordata > Amphibia > Anura > Ranidae > Lithobates > Lithobates pipiens. The sequence continues at coordinate 12,613,152 of NW_027507789.1, forward strand.
TGGGTCCCCAGGGAGCCCCCCACTTACATCAAGGTCCCCAGAGAGCCTCCTCCTTACATCAGAGTCCCCAAAGAGCCATCCCCTTGCATCAGGGTCCCCAGAGAGCCCCCACTTACATCAGGGTCCCCAGAGAGCCCCCCCACTTACATCAGGGTCCCCAGAGAGCCCCCCTGTACATCAGAGTCTCCAAAGAGCCATCCCCTTGCATCAGGGTCCCCAGAGAGGCCCCCACTTACATCTGGGTCCCCAGGGAGCCCCCCACTTACATCAAGGTCCCCAGAGAGCCTCCTCCTTACATCAGAGTCCCCAAAGAGCCATCCCCTTGCACCAGGGTGCCCAGAGAGCCCCCACTTACATCAGGGTCCCCAGAGAGCCCCCCCACTTACATCAGGGTCCCCAGAGAGCCCCCCTGTACATCAGAGTCTCCAAAGAGCCATCCCCTTGCATCAGGGTCCCCAGAGAGCCCCCCACTTACATCTGGGTCCCCAGGGAGCCCCCCACTTACATCAAGGTGCCCAGAGAGCCTCCTCCTTACATCAGAGTCCCCAAAAAGCTATCCCCTTGCATCAGGGTCCCCAGAGAGCCCCCCCACTTACATCAGGGTCCCCAGAGAGCCCCCCTTACATCAGGGTCCCCAGAGAGCCCCCCCTTACATCAGAGTCTCCAAAGAGCCTCCCCCTTGCATCAGGGTCCCCAGAGAGCCCCCCACTTACATCTGGGTCCCCAGAGAGCCCCCCCCCCCCTTACATCAAGGTCCCCAGAGAGCCTCCTCCTTGCATCAGGGTCCCCAGAGAGCCCCCCAGTTACATCAGGGTCCCCAGAGATCCCCCAGTTACATCAGGGTCCCCAGAGAGCTCCCCCTTACATCAGGGTCCCCAAAGAGCCTCCCCCTTACATCAGGGTCCCCAAAGAGCCTCCCCCTTGCATCAGGGTCCCCAGAGGGGAGACTGAGGAAATGCTTTCGCCTCCTTCAACAAAGTTACAATGTACAGTCTAATCACTGGGGGGAGGGGAGACTGGGGAAATGCTTCCTCCTCCTGCTACAAAGTTACAATGTACAGTCTGATCACTGGGGGGGAGGGGAGACTGAGGAAATGCTTCTTCCTGCCTGCAGGAGACTAGTAATGCCATCTCAGCCTAGGCAAAGTCAATGGACTTTTTTTTTGAGTCATGAAAGATAACATATTTATATAGGAAAAGTCTGCTTTAAATGATCACCTAATGCTGACTTAAAGAGGTGGGGGTGCTCTTACTGAAAAACTGTGATGGGGGGGGGTAAATGACAGTAATTTGTGCATATGGGAAGGAATTAACCAAGTCCAGGGGTCACAGATCTCCAGATATGGTAGGGGGGTTAATTGACTGGATCAATAGTAATTACCAATCAAGCACGATGCAATGGAAGGGGGGGCATAGGAGTAGGTGGGACTCTTGCTAGCTGTGTACTCGGCGTAACATCATCTTTTATATTTTGGAAAAACAATTGGGTTATATATTGTGTTTTTTTTTTTTTTTTTGTATTAAAATTGTGTATTTTTTTATCCCAAAAATTGCGTTTGAAAAACTGCACAAATACAGTTACATAGTCAGGTTAAAAAAAGACACAAGTCCATCTAGTTATACCAATAAAAAAATAGAAATCATACGATCCCATATACACATTCCTATACCCACAGTTGATCCAGAGGAAGGCGCAAAAATCCAACAAAGCACGATCCAATTTAAGGTGTACGGTTTACCCCCCTTCCCGACCAAGGCCATTTTTGTTTTGCGTTACTTTAACTGGCCAAGGTGCGGTCGTGCCGACGCTGTACCCAAATAAAAGGTTTGTCCTTCCCCCCCCCCCCCACAAATAGAGCTTTCTTTTGGTGGTATTTGATCACCTTTGTGGTTTTAATTTTTGTGTGCAATAAACAAGAAAAGACTGACAATTTTGAAAAATACAAAACAAAAAAAAAACAATTTTTTTTTACTTTCTGCTCTGAAACATATCCAATATAAAAAAAATAAATCTAATTTCTTCATCAGTTTAGGCCAATATGTATCTGAATTTTTCTTTATTTATTTTTACAAGTAATGTCGGTGATCAGCGACATTGCGGCGGACAAATCAGACACTTTAGACACTTTTTTGGGGGGGAACCAGTGACACCAATACAGTGATCAGTGCTAAAAATATGCAATGTCACTGTAGTAATGACACTGGCAAGGAAGGGGGTTAACATCAGAGGCGATCAAAGGGGTAAATGTGTTCCTAGGGAGTGCTTGCTAACTGTGGGGGAGGTGGTTGTACTGTGAGAAGGCAGAGATCCGTGTTCCTGCTTAGCAAAAAAACAGGATCACTGCCTTCCCTTCTCACAGTACGGCGTTCTGCTTTGTTTACATAGGCAGACCGCCATTCTGCTTCTCTCTCTCTCAAGTCTGCCTGGTTGGCTGTCCAATGACAGCAGGAGCGGGTCGCCGGCGGTGCGTGTGCGCGCGCACGCGCCCAGACCTGGAAGTGCAGGATCACATACAGGTACATGATTTTGCACAGAAGAGCTGCCTTGCTGCCGTGTGTGTGTATATATATAGTATACGATCGGCAAGCGTTTAATGGAACAAGCTGAAGTGAGAAGCCGATTGGGTGCCATCCACAGCTGCACCAGATTTGGCACCCTCCAGTTTTAGTAAAATCTTCCCCAATGATTACAAGAATCACAGATCCTCAAAAACGCAACCAACAACCGCTGCAGAGCGGAAGATCAAGAGTTACAAAAAATCTGCAAGTGACGGCCAGACCGAGTGACCCCAGGTCCAGGGAGAAGGAAGAGAGGGCCTGGCCCCCATTAACGTCCCCCCCCTCACCGCTGTGACCTCTGTGCCCACACGGGAGCCGCTCTCCTCTCCTCTCTCTCTCTTACAGTCCCTCAATTGCATTTCTCCACTAATTTCACTGGGGAGAAGGATGTAAAATGGGTTACCATGGTAACACTTCCTCCGGAGTCAAAAGCCTTCGGTCCCCCCCCCCACCGCCATCACCTTCCAACTCCAGCCTGCTGATTAGTGGTAATGACAAAATTACCAAAGCTGCAGATGTGAGGAGGATCAAAGTGCATCACACCTTCGTAATGAAGCATATTACCGCTCGCACAGAGAGGGTCCTCCGACCCCCGGGGGGATTCTACGACCGCATGTGGTGGCTCCTTTCCCACCATTATAGTCAGCTCAGACATGGAAAGGTCCCACTAAAACAAGCCTGTTATTTGCCCAACGCTTTTAGAACATTATGGGATAGAAGCAAACGCTACGCGGGAACATTTCCACTGGCACTGGGAGCAATGTGCCAATTCAACTCAACAGCACCCCCCCCCCCCTTCTTTCCCTCCACCGCCCATAACAATTTTTGGGTACCTTAAAATGAACTCCAAGCAGATGGCACGTTGAGTGGGGTGGAGGACACCTGAGGGGGAGGGGGCGTTGGTGTCCAGTTTCCTAGGGGTGCATGGCCCGTCGGGGCAGGTCTGTGCCCTGTCCTGTACTCCAGGATACGGAACGTACAGGTAACCCAAAATTAAAAATTTCCCCCCTCGTTAGAGCAAACTGGACCATGCTTATGGCCAAGTTCACATATCTGCATGTCAGCACACGTAAAATCCCGCACTTTCCTGAAAACGCATCGCACTTTAGCAAACGTGCATTGATTCCAATGATTGGTAATGACACCTCCATGTGAGCCAAGAGCCAGGCTCATTGATGGAGGTGGGGAGTGAAGGCTCATTGATGGAGGTGGGAAGGGATGGCAATGCAACTCATTGATAAAGGTTGGGGGGATGGCAGGCTGGATATGGAGGGATGGGTCAATGCAACTCATTGATGAAGGTTGAGGGGATGGCAGGCTCATTGATGGAGGTGGGAAGGGAAGGCTCATTGATGGAGGTGGGAAGGGAAGGCTCATTGATGGAGATGGGGAGGGAAAGGCTCATTGATGGAGGTGGAGAGGAAAAGCTCATGATGGTAGTGGGGAGGCTCATGATGGAGGTGGGGGGAAGACTCATTGACAGAGGTAGGGGGAAGGCTCATTGATGGAGATGGGGAGGGAAGGCTTATTGATGGAGGTGGGGAGGGAAGACCCATTGATGGAGGTAAGGAGGAAAGGCTCATTGATGGAGGTGGGGAGGGAAGGGTAATTTATGGAGGTGGGGGAATGGTAATTGATGGAGGTGGGGGAGGGTAATTGATGGAGGTGGAGAGAAGGCTCATTGATGGAGGTGGGGAGGGAAGACTCATTGATGGAGGTGGGGGGGGAAGGCTCATTGATGGAGGTGGGGGGGAAGGGTAATTGATGGAGGTGGGGGGAAAGCTCATTGATGGAGGTGGGGAGGGAAGGCTCATTGATGGAGGTGGGGAGGGAAGGCTCATTGATGGAGGTGGGGAGGGAAGGCTCATTGATGGTGGTGGGGAGAGAAGGCTCATTGATGGTGGTGGGGAGAGAAGGCTCATTGATGGAGGTGGGGAGGGAAGGGTAATTGATGGAGGTGGGGGGAAGGCTCATTGATGGAGGTGAGGAGGGAAGGCTCATTGATGGAGGTGGGGAGGGAAGGGTAATTTATGGAGGTGGGGGAAGGGTAATTGATGGAGGTGGGGGAGGGTAATTGATGGAGGTGGAGAGAAGGCTCATTGATGGAGGTGGGGAGGGAAGACTCATTGATGGAGGTGGGGGGGGGGGAGGGTAATTGATGGAGGTGGGGGGAAGGGTAATTGATGGAGGTGGGGGGAAAGCTCATTGATGGAGGTGGGGAGGGAAGGCTCATTGATGGAGGTGGGGAGGGAAGGCTCATTGATGGTGGTGGGGAGGGAAGGCTCATTGATGGTGGTGGGGAGAGAAGGCTCATTGATGGTGGTGGGGAGAGAAGGCTCATTGATGGAGGTGGGGAGGGAAGGGTAATTGATGGAGGTGGGGGGAAGGCTCATTGATGGAGGTGAGGAGGGAAGGCTCATTGATGGAGGTGGGGAGGGAAGGCTCATTGATGGAGGTGGGGAGGGTAGGCTCATTGGTGGAGGTGGGGAGGGTAGGCTCATTGTTGGAGGTGGGGAAGGAAGGCTCATTGTTGGAGGTGGGGAAGGAAGGCTCATTGATGGAGGCCGGGAGGGAAGGCTCATTGATGGAGGCCGGGAGGGAAGGCTCATTGATGGAGGTGGGGAGGGAAGGCTCATTGATGGAGGTGGGGAGGGAAGGCTCATTGATGGAGGTTGGGGGTAGGCTCATTGATAGAGGTGGGGAGGGAAGGCTCATTGATGGAGGTGGGGAGGGAAGGCTCATTGATGGAGGTGGGGGGAAGGCTCATTGATGAAGGTTAAAAAAACTCTTAAAGTGACGTTTGAAGTTACAATAACATGCCAAAGCTTATATGAGAGCAAAGTAGTTGTGCTTACATTGACTTTAAGGTCTCTATAGATCTGTGTGCTAAAATTGTGTTTTTCTCTCTTCTACAAATCTTAAGTTTCTTTCTGAAATCAGAACTTTAGTACATTCCATGCTGTGGACAGGTTTGCAGGAGCGCGGCTCCGCTGTTGTGTAGCGGTGAGTCATTGATCTGAAACTGCTGGTTCTTCATACTTTCTCAAAGTTTGCAATTTGTTTTCCCAATGTAGATCCCTCCAGTGGTCCGCCTTGTACTCAATATCATGGAAATTACATTTAATGAGGCACAACGATATGACAGCACCACTGTGAGGTCGGAACTTGTTTTTGTGCTTTACATTTATGTGTACATTTTCTATATCTTGTTTCCATAGACTTGGCTGAACCGTTTCTGACAATACCTTTCAGATGCTGCCTATGGGATAGAAGAAGCAAATCTAGAACTATCATTTAGTTCCTTGTCCATATAGAGAAACCAATTCTCAAAAAAGGCTTTGGTGAAATCCTAAGGATTCCTCCATAGATTTATAGGGATTCCTTGAGCTGAATGGCCTTCCATTTCATGGTTCCTGAATAGTTCCGGTGCTACCGGCCACGTGGCAGGTTCAGCCACAGGAGCTCAGTGATCCTTTAGCCTAACTGTAAGTAGACATTGTTCCCACTGCCGATCAATGTAATAGACATTTTTCCCACTGACCCCCAATTAACGGGTTTTAGAAGGTTCCACAAAACCAGAGAATTATTTTAAAGGTTCCAAATGGGTACGTTCTTTAGCAATTGATTTAACTTACCCTCTCCCCTTCTAAATCACCCCCCCCCCCCGTTGTTCTTTTCTCTTTTGCCTGTATTTTTCTGGTCCTTGATGCCTTCTCGAAGTTCTATTTGTTTATTTGGTCATTGCCATCCTATTGTTATATGTATACTCACAACCGGGAGGCACCCTGTGGCCTTATATGCTACTGACCCTCTCCTTCTTTATTTAGTTTACTGCCCTTTGTAACCTGGGTATATGTCGTTTCTAATAGGTTTCCACCTATTGTTTTGTATGTACTTTCACTCCTTCCCTACACACGCAGAAAAAATATAATAAAAAAAGACTCAAAATAAATGTTCCAAAGGTGATCAGTTGATATTTTATGATATACTAGATGACCAATTGCTTGTGAACACTTGATCCTTGCACCTACCTAACTGGCCATAGAACATGAACAAAGCTCCAAATTATACAGTAATCCTCCATCATACAAAGACATTGTAGACAATTGTGCTCCTCCAAGCTTGTGGTAACGATTTGGTGAAGACCCTTTTCTTTTCCATCATCAGAGTCCTGACTTCAACCCTACTTGGGATGGAACACCAATGGTGAGCCAGGTCTTCTCATCCAACATCAGCCCTGTCCTTTCATGCTCATGAATAAACAACTCTACCATTAATGGAAGTGGGGGTCATCCAACTCCGAACTATGTGGACTCCTTCCATTTTAATGAGTTCAGGTCTCATCAGTAAAGGGTCCTGGTAATACTCCATCATACTCCATCATAGAAAGACATTGTAGACAATTGTGCTCTTCCAGCCTTGTGGTAAAAGATTGGTGGAGACTATTTTCTGTTCCATCACGACTGTGCCCCCATGTACAAAGACAGCTCCATAAAGACATGGTTTGACCAGTTTGGTGTGGAGAAACACAAGTGTCCTGCACAGAGTTCTGACCTCAACTCTACTTGGGATGAATTGGAACACCAATGGTGAGCCAGGTCTTCTTATCCACCTCAGCCCTGTCCTTTCATGCTCATGAATAAGCAACATTGCCTTTAATGGAAGTGGGGTCATCCAACTCCTAACTATGTGGACCCCCTCCATTTAAACGAGTTCAGGTGTCTTCAGTGAAGGTTACTGGTAATACCCCATCATACAAATACATTTTAGAAAATTGTGCTCGTCCAACCTTGTGGTGAAGACCCTTTTTGTTGCAGCATGACTGTACCCCCCACCCCCTGTACAAAGCCAGCTCCATAAAGACATGGCTAGACCAGTTTGGTGGGGAGGAACTCAAATGTCCCACACAAAGCTCCGACCTCAACCCTACTTTTTGAAGACCTCTGGGATGAGGTCTTCTCATCGAACATCAGTACTTGCCCTTAACCTTATTGAACACCTCTGAGATGAACTGGAACTGGCCTCTTCTCATCGAACATCAGTACCTGATCTCACCAATAGGGATGGGCCGAACACCCCCCCACCCCACCCCCAGGTCGATTCGCAAACAGAACATGCGAACAGGCAAAAAAAAAATGTGTGCGAACACAGTTGAGGTCTATGGAACACGAACAAGAAAATTCAAAAGTGATAATTTTAAAGGTTTATATGCAATATAAACTTTTTTTTTTTGCCATAAAAAGTGTATGGGGACCCGGGGACTGCCCCAGAGGACATGTATCAATGCAAAAAATAGTTTTAAAAATGGCCGTTTTTTCAGGAGCAGTGATTAAGAATGCTTGAAGTGAAACAATAAAAATTGAATATTCCTTTAAATATCACGCCTGGAGGGTTCCCTTAGTCTGCCTGTAAAGTGGCGAATCTGTGTGATGTGTTTTACAGTCCCATAACAAAATTACATTTCTAAAAGGAAAAAATGTCATTTAAACTTCCTCGCGGCTGTAATGTATTGCTGACTCCTGGCAATATAGATAAAAATCAAGGAAAAACAGCAAAAAAAAATTAAAAAACACGGTGGGGTTCCCTTAGTCTGCCTGTAAAGTGGCGCATCTGTGTGATGTGTTTTACAGTCCCATAACAAAATTTAATTTCTAAAAGGAAAAAAATGTCATTTTAAACTTGCTCGCGGCTGTAATGTATTGCTGACTCCTGGCAATATAGATAAAAATCAAGGAAAAACAGCAAAAAAAAATTTAAAAACACGGTGGGGTTCCCTTAGTCTGCCTGTAAAGTGGCGCATCTGTGTGATGTGTTTTACAGTCCCATAACAAAATTTAATTTCTAAAAGGAAAAAATGTCATTTTAAACTTGCTCGCGGCTGTAATGTATTGCTGACTCCTGGCAATATAGATAAAAATCAAGGAAAAACAGCAAAAAAAAATTAAAAAACACGGTGGGGTTCCCTTAGTCTGCCTGTAAAGTGGCGCATCTGTGTGATGTGTTTTACAGTCCCATAACAAAATTTAATTTCTAAAAGGAAAAAATGTCATTTTAAACTTGCTCGCGGCTGTAATGTATTGCTGACTCCTGGCAATATAGATAAAAATCAAGGAAAAACAGCAAAAAAACAAAACAAAACACTGTGGAGTCCCCCTCAAGATCCATACCAGGCCCTTCGGGTCTAGTATGGATTTTAAGGGGAACTCTATGCCAAAACTGAAAAAAAAAATATTGGTGTAGGGTCTCCCCCAAAATCTATACCAGCCCCCTATCCGAGCATGCAGCCTGGAGAGCAGGATGGGGGGGGGAAGCGAGCGCCCCCCCTATCCTGAACCATACCAGGCCACATGCCCTCAACATGGGGAGGGTGCTTTGGGGTCTCCCCCAAAGCACCTTGTCCTCATGTTGATGGGGACAAGGCCCTCATCCCCACAACCTTTGCCCAGTGGTTGTGAGGGTCTGCGGGTGGGGAGGCTTATCAGAATCTGGAATCTGGAAGCCCCCTTTAACAGATCCCACCCCCCATGTGAATGGGGGAAAAAATCTCCGTCTCGATGGGAGGCGTCCCACCGACTGCTGTCTTTTCGCAGCGACAGCTGTTATAAAGGCAAGGTTGGGGCCATCCGGTGACGTATCTCATCAGTGAGTAGACCCGGGTCTCCAAAAATGCAAGGCTTTTGAACACAAACCCCTAGATGTGAAGTAGGTTGCCTGGTTCCCTGCATCCCGGAAAGCCTGGCACTCATTTGAACTGAAGTGGCTTGGATGAGCTACAAAACATCTTCAACATTGAAAAAAAACAAAAACAGTTGAATGAACTACTATTAGATAACGACACGCTGACAATGGTGGTTGCTGGACAATGACATACTGACAGCGGAGGCGCGAGAACAATGAGACGTTGACACCTTAGGCTTGAGAACAATGAGACGTTGGCATTTGAAGGCACAGATTCAAGACATTCGGACACTTGGGGCATCCCCAAGAAAATGCTGACCACCTCGGATATAAAACATCACACAGAAAACATGCAGAACACTACAGACTTTGCACTGGGGGATGACAAGTTACATCAATTTATTTACAGCGGCAAGAGGCAGAAGACGAAGTGTGGGCAGCTCAGGAATTAGCAGGGCATAACGAGCAGAAGAGTGCACAAGATTATATGCTTCCGAGATGAACATCGATGTCCTCGCAGCTCTTCACATCTGACACAGCTTTTTAACACATTAGTTCAACACAGTATAAACTTTACACCCGGCATCTCCAGTGACCTACGAGGCACAATTGGATTTATGTAATTTGACGTGCTTGACTGCTCGATTTGGCCATGGGAGTGTTAGAAAACAGCTTATGCAGAAGCGTTTACTCAGAGTCATGCCAAGCCGTGGCCACGAGCCAGAAACTCTGCTAGCACTAGAGCTAGAAGTCTTTTGGGCATATTAGTATTGACCTACCATAGCTATGGTGAGTGTAGACTGGTATTGGGTTCAGCTATACAGAAGGGCCCAATCCAACCTGTCTGCCTAATGAAGTCTTCAGCAGGGATCTGTCAGGGAAATTGCCCTGTTTATGCATTAGCATGCCCTCCTATTTCCCCCTTTGTTTGTGTTTAGGAGAGTACAGCTCCGAGTTAGACACTTCCAGACTACCTATGCCCAGCAGCCATTCTCAATGAGGGCTCCTTGAGGAGTTGCTTGAGCTGGGGCTGATTGACCTCTCGTCTGATGGTACCACTACCACCATAGTTCCAAGACCAACTCTACTTGGCCAAGCCAAAAGCATGACACCCTTACAGACATTTTTTTAGCTGTCTGTAAGGGTGGCATTCTGACCATCACCATAAGCAGGGGCTGACTGGCAACCTTTGGACTGGATGGCAAGTGTAATCCAGTGGCCCATGGTGCAGCAACTCGGCCCCCCTCCCGCTCTCCCTCTTCCCTGCCTCCTCCCAAACCCCATCTCAGGCTGAAGGTGCTCTCTGCTCACCAGTTGGGTTGGGATGGACAACACCTGCTGCACCGCCTCTGGGAACCCAAATTGGCCAGCACGGCGGGGCGAAGTGGCTTGGTCATTGCTGGCTGGGTAAGGAGAGCCTCAGGTGGGACATGGAGCCGGCCTCTGCTCGGACACAGCATACACCATCCATGCCGGCGGATGGCCTATGCGCTTTACTCATCCTTATCCTGCACTCAGTAGGACAGCAGGGGGGAGTTTTTACTCCTGTTCACCGGGAAACTTTTAGGCACGTCTGCTGAGAAAGCCTTTGTACGGGGCATCAGAGCTGCCCATGGGGCAATTGCCCCTGGCCCTGTCCATCACTGACTGTACGGACTGAATTCTTCCCACTGGCCATAATATAAGGAGCATGACCCCTGATGAATTGGTTTTAGTAAGGATCCCCTGGGACCTGAAAATTATTTTGCGGTTCCTTTTGGGTGGGCAAATGGGCGTACCTGTACGTCCCCTTTAAGAGGCGGGGCTAGCAGGCGTGCGCGCGCGCCCACCCACCGTGTACTGTGCCGCGGGACAGATGGACTCTATGTCCACCAGGTTCCCAGCGTTTGTGTCACGGAGCCCCAGAACAGGGAAGTGTCTATGTAAACAAGGCATTTGCCCGTTCTGCCTTGTGTCATAACAGAGATCACTGCTCCCTGTCATCGGAAGCAGTGATCGCTGTCATGTGGCTTGAAGCCCATCCCCCCACCCACAGTTAAAATCACTCCCTAGGACACACTTAACCCCTTCATCGCCCCCTAGTGGTTAACCCCTTCCCTGCCAGTGTCATTTACACAGTAATCAGTGCATTTTTATAGCACTGATCGCTGTATAAATGACAATGGTCCCAAAAATAGTGTCAAAAGTGTCTGATGTGTCTGCCATATCGCAGTCCCAATAAAAATCGCAGATCGCCGCCAATACTAATAAAAAAATGTAATAATAAAAATGCCATAAAACTATCCCCTATTTTATAGACGATATAACTTTTGCGCAAACCAATCAGTATACGCTTATTGCATTTTTTTAAACCAAAAATATGTAGAAGAATACGTATCAGCCTAAACTGATGAAGACATTTTTTTTTTTTGTTTTTTTTGGATTTTTATTATAGCAAAAACGTAAAAATATATATTTTTTCAAAATTATCGCTTTCTTTTGTTTTAAAAAAAAAATATTTTTTTATATATTTTGGGGGATATTTATTATAGCAAAAAGTTAAAATATTGCTTTTTTTTCCCAAATTGTCGCTCTTTTTTTGTCTATAGCGCAAAAAATAAAAACTGCAGAGGTGATCAAACACCCCTACCAAAGAAATCTCTATTTGTGGGGAAAAAAAGGGCGTCAATTTTGTTTTGCCTACAACATCGTTTTTTTTTATATATTTTTGGGGGATATTATAGCAAAAAGTTAAAAACATTGTTTTTTTTTTTTCCAAATTGTCACTCTTTTTCTGTTTATAGTGCAAAAAATAAAAACCACGGGAGGCAATCAAACACCACCACCAAAAGAAAGCTCTATTTGTGGGGGAAAAAAAAGGGCGTCAATTTTGTTTTGGGTGCAACGTAATTTTTTTTATATTTTTTGGGGGATATTTATTATAGCAAAAAGTTAAAAATATTGCTTTTTTTTTTCCAAATTGTTGCTCTTTTTTTGTTTATAGCGCAAAAAATAAAAACCGCAGGAGGTGATCAAACACCACCACCAAAAGAAAGCTCCATTTGTGGGGAAAAAAAAGGGCATCAATTTTGTTTGGGTGCAAAGTCGCACGACCACGCAATTGTCAGTTAAAGTGACGCAGTGCCGAATCGTAAAAAGTGCTCTGGTCAGGAAGGGGGTAAAATCTTCCAGGGCTGAAGCGCTTAATATAACCTGCTATGGGAACTGTTCCCATCCAATAGTAGGCAGCAATAGTCCTGAAGAAGGTAGGTCCTTTCCCCCCCGAAACGCGTTGGATTCTCAAACACCTAAGAACCATACTTTACAAGTTGTGTTCTTTTAGACACCGGGTACTCCATGATTCTCATACAAGCCGAGTGCCAACAAGGAAACCAACGTGAACCAGAACTGGGTTGTGACCGATCCACACACACAAATGTTGGCCAACATTAAATAGAGTTTGTCAAATGGGGAGGAGAGAAGAAGGTTCCAAAGCTACAGGTAACAATAAAAACTGCGTTGTACGGCCCAACTTACAACTCCTAACTGTGACTAGCAAGAACTAGACCCCATACAGGGGTGGTTTGGTACGGTTCCACAGTTTGAAAATAACTGCCATTTAATGTAATGCCAAACCGAATACTTTTCCTACATGGCTTTCTCAATTCTAGTGAGGCCCCGGGTAGGACAAACGCTGGAAATAGAAGGTGTAAATGAGTAAAGACAGCAGCCGAATATTTCTGCTTTCCAATTTTATTCCATTAGAAATAAAAAAAAAAAAAGAAAGAAAAATGGAGAATCTTTCTCTTCGCCACTTCTCCGTTCACCAAACTTGAGTCGCCATTCATCTTGACCGCGGGGCCTAGACAACTTGGCAAGGGAGCCAAAAAAAAAAAAAGAGAGAAAGAGTTGAAATTACCATCCGATTGAATTTCAATGGTGCGAAAAGTGAAAGGCGACCAGAAAATTCAGCCGGTGGGAAGGTACTAATTAAAAGCTATCGAGTTTGGACACGGACGGTCCTCTTGGGATGGCCGGAGGAGAAAGAAGAGGGTTGACTCGGATCCCCCTTCTTCTGAGCAAAAATAGTTAGAGGGCCAGCAAACACAAAACTGCATCCCGGCTTTATATAGGCGAGTCTGCACCAATTAGAATAATCATTTCTATATATAGGGGGTCCCCGAGTTAGGAACCTCCGACTTGCGAACAACTCCTACTTACGTATGGCAGGTGGCGCCGCAGGGCACATCGTAAAACAGTGGATTTAACAGTGGAAAACATCAGAAAACATCAGAAAACGACATCGGAAAACAGCCTAAAAAAAAACAGAAAACATCGGGAAAACAATGGCGGAAAACATTGAAAAACAATGGCGGAAAACGATGGAGGAAAACATCGGGAAAACAATGGCGGAAAACGATGGAGGAAAACATCGGGAAAACAATGGCGGAAAACGATGGAGGAAAACAATGGTGGAAAACATCGGGAAAACAATGGCGGAAAACATTGAAAAACAATGGCGGAAAACATTGGGAAAACAATGGCGGAAAACATCGGAAAACGATGGCGGAAAACAATGGCGGAAAGCGATGGAGGAAAACATCGGAAAACAATGGCGGAAAACATCGGGAAAACAATGGCGGAAAACATCGGGAAAACAATGGCGGAAAACAATGGTGGAAAACATCGGGAAAACAATGGCGGAAAACATCGAAAAACAATGACGGAAAACATTGGGAAAACAATGGCGGAAAACATCGGAAAACGATGGCGGAAAACAATGGCGGAAAGCGAAGGAGGAAAACATCGGAAAACAATGGCGGAAAACATCGGGAAAACAATGGCGGAAAACAATGGTGGAAAACATCGGGAAAACAATGGTGGAAAACATCGGAAAAACTATGGCGGAAAACATCTGAAAATTATGGAGGAAAACATCGGAAAACGATGGCGGAAAACAATGGCGGAAAACATCGGGAAAACAATGGTGGAAAAAAAAAATCGGGAAAACAATGGCGGAAAACATCGGGAAAACAATGGCGGAAAACATCGGGAAAACAATGGCGGAAAACATCTGAAAATTATGATGGAAAACATCGGAAAACGATGGCGGAAAACAATGGCGGAAAACATTGGGAAAACAATGGCGGAAAACATCGGGAAAACAATGGTGGCAAACATCGAAAAACAATGGTGGAAAACATCGGGAAAACAATGGTGGAAAACATCAAAAACAATGGCGAAAAACATCGGGAAAACAATGGCGGAAAACATCAAAAACAATGGCGGAAAACAATGGCGGAAAACATCGAAAAACAATACGAAAAACATTGGAAAATGATGGTGGAAAACATCGGAAAAACTATGGCGGAAAACATCTGAAAATTATGGAGGAAAACATCGGAAAACGATGGCGGAAAACAATGGCGGAAAACATCGGGAAAACAATGGTGGAAAAAAAAAATCGGGAAAACAATGGCGGAAAACATCGGGAAAACAATGGCGGAAAACATCGGGAAAACAATGGCGGAAAACATCTGAAAATTATGATGGAAAACATCGGAAAACGATGGCGGAAAACAATGGCGGAAAACATTGGGAAAACAATGGCGGAAAACATCGGGAAAACAATGGTGGCAAACATCGAAAAACAATGGTGGAAAACATCGGGAAAACAATGGTGGAAAACATCAAAAACAATGGCGAAAAACATCGGGAAAACAATGGCGGAAAACATCAAAAACAATGGCGGAAAACAATGGCGGAAAACATCGAAAAACAATACGAAAAACATTGGAAAATGATGGAGGAAAACATCGGAAAACGATGGAGGAAAACATCGGAAAACGATGGCGGAAAACACTGTTATGCGCACGCGCGTCCAAATTACGAACAAACCCGACTTAGGAACAAACAGGCAGTCCCTAACCCATTCGCAACTCGGGGACCCCCTGTACAGCACACGCCTTCAACTCAGTGTCTTGAAGCATCTCCAATAGGAATGGTGTAGAGGAGAGGGGAAGGAAGTCGGCTACAATGATTTCTGGTGTTATATAAAAAAAATAAAAATAAAAGTTTAGGCTTTAGATACAGTTGTGCTCAAAAGTTTGCACCCCCTGGCAGAAATCGTGAAATTTTGGCATCAATATTGAAAAATCTGACTGATCGTGGCAAAAAAATAAATAAAAATCTTTTATTTAAGGTTTAAGGACAGTGATGCTATGAAGCCAATTATTATCACAGAGTTGTTTGGCTCCTTTTTAAATCCTAAGGATACCAGAAATTCCCCAAATGTCCCTGATGTAAAGTCCCGTCCCCCCTCCCCCAGAATATTTAGCCTTGGTACGGGCACACAAGGTGACACACACACGGGTTACAATGCCAATTAAAAGGTCAGTTTCCCACATCTGTGGCTTTATAAATGCCAATTGGTGTCTGTGTTTAAATACTCAATGAGTGAATAAGATACTGAGCCATGGGGAGCAAAAAAAAGAACTGTCAAATAACCTGCGCAACAAGTTAATGGAAATTTATAAAACGGGAAATAGATATAAAAAGATATCCAAAGCCTTAAATTTGCCAGTCTGTACCATTCAATCGCTTATTCAGAAGTGGAAAATGTAGGGATTAGTGATGGACGAACTTCCGACGGGACGTTTCGCGAACGCGAAACGCGAACGGACACAAACGTTCGCGAAAACGACCGTTCGCCGCGGGCTCCATTGACTTCAATGGGAGGCGAATTTCGCAAACCTTTAGGTCGAATTTGCGGCCACGGGGTAATTATTAGGGGGTAGCACGTAGTCCCACCACCTGGACAATAGCATAATACATGTATGAGGTGAATTTGGGATCGATAACTACAAGCATTTTTTTTTTATTTGGGAAATTGTTCTGACAATTCAGGACTATGGAGCTAATGAAGGCAATGGAGGAGAGGGAAGGTCAGGGACCAGGGTAGGCAAACAAGAGGGTGCAGGAGATACAGAGCACTGACAGCAGCACCGTAATACAGAGCACTGACATCAGCACCGTGACATACAGCGCTGACAGCAGCTCCGTGACATACAGCGCTGACAGCAGCTCCGTGACATACAGCGCTGACAGCAGCTCCGTGACATACAGCGCTGACAGCAGCTCCGTGACATACAGCGCTGACAGCAGCTCCGTGACATACAGCGCTGACAGCAGCACCGTGACATACAGCGCTGACAGCAGCTCCGTGACATACAGCGCTGACAGCAGCTCCGTGACATACAGCGCTGACAGCAGCTCCGTGACATACAGCACTGACAGCAGCTCCGTGACATACAGCGCTGACAGCAGCTCCGTGACATACAGCGCTGACAGCAGCACCGTGACATACAGCGCTGACAGCAGCTCCGTGACATACAGCGCTGACAGCAGCTCCGTGACATACAGCGCTGACAGCAGCTCCGTGACATACAGCGCTGACAGCAGCTCCGTGACATACAGCGCTGACAGCAGCTCCGTGACATACAGCGCTGACAGCAGCACCGTGACATACAGCGCTGACAGCAGCTCCGTGACATACAGCGCTGACAGCAGCTCCGTGACATACAGCGCTGACAGCAGCTCCGTGACATACAGCACTGACAGCAGCTCCGTGACATACAGCGCTGACAGCAGCTCCGTGACATACAGCGCTGACAGCAGCACCGTGACATACAGCGCTGACAGCAGCTCCGTGACATACAGCGCTGACAGCAGCTCCGTGACATACAGCGCTGACAGCAGCTCCGTGACATACAGCGCTGACAGCAGCTCCGTGACATACAGCGCTGACAGCAGCTCCGTGACATACAGCGCTGACAGCAGCTCCGTGACATACAGCGCTGACAGCAGCTCCGTGACATACAGCGCTGACAGCAGCTCCGTGACATACAGCGCTGACAGCAGCTCCGTGACATACAGCGCTGACAGCAGCTCCGTGACATACAGCGCTGACAGCAGCTCCGTGACATACAGCGCTGACAGCAGCTCCGTGACATACAGCACTGACAGCAGCTCCGTGACATACAGCGCTGACAGCAGCTCCGTGACATACAGCGCTGACAGCAGCACCGTGACATACAGCGCTGACAGCAGCTCCGTGACATACAGCGCTGACAGCAGCTCCGTGACATACAGCGCTGACAGCAGCTCCGTGACATACAGCGCTGACAGCAGCTCCGTGACATACAGCGCTGACAGCAGCTCCGTGACATACAGCGCTGACAGCAGCTCCGTGACATACAGCGCTGACAGCAGCTCCGTGACATACAGCGCTGACAGCAGCTCCGTGACATACAGCGCTGACAGCAGCTCCGTGACATACAGCGCTGACAGCAGCTCCGTGACATACAGCGCTGACAGCAGCTCCGTGACATACAGCGCTGACAGCAGCACCGTAAGCAGCCCCAGGAGGAAGTCAGCACAGCACAGGGATGGTGTGATCCCCTCATAATAAGAACCCCCAGGAGGAAGTCAGCACAGCACAGGGATGGTGGGAGCCCCTCATAATAAGAACACCCAGGAGGAAGTCAGCACAGCACAGGGATGGTGGGAACCCCTCATAATAAGCAGCCCCAGTAGAAATATGACACCGCTCAACCTCTTCAAAGAGGAGGGTAGGGGCATATAGTACGGTGTGCTTTTTTGGGTCAGGGAAGTGAGCCAAATGAATTAAGAAGGTCTGTGTGCTTGATTCCAAAAATTGTTTATAGACATATACATGGTCTACTGATCACATGTGTTGAATTCCTCCGAGATCCATGCCTCATTCATTTTTAGAAATGTGAGGTAGTTAACACTGTGGTGAGCTAGGCGAGTACGCTTATCGGTCACAATCCCCCCTGCTGCGCTGAACGTCCTTTCGGACAGGACACTGGATGAGGGGCAAGCCAACAGTTCGATTGCAAATTGGGCAAGCTCTGGCCAGAGGTCAAGCCTGCCCACCCAGTAGTCTAGGGGTTCATCACTCCTCAGAGCGTCCACATCGGCCGTTAACCCAATGTAGTCGGACACCTGACGGTCTAGGCGTTCCCTGATGCTGGATCCGGATGACACCTGTCGATGGGTCGGCTGAAAGAATGACCTCATATCCGAAGTCACCAACACATCTTCAAACCGGCCTCTTCTTGCAGGCGCTGTTGGATTGGTACCCGCAAATCCTTCTCTGGGAGTGGGAATTGCTCCTCTGCCAGCGCACGCAAAAGCAGAATGCAGCATTTCTCGAAGCAAGGCCTGGAAGTGCTGCATTCTGACAGCCCTCTGCGACGGCGGTAACATTTCCGCCATTTTGTGTTTGTACCGGGGGTCTAAGTACGTTGCCACCCAGTACTGGTCCTTGACCCTCATGCTTTTTATACGGGGGTCCCTATTAAAACACTGGAGCATGAAGGCCCCCATTTGCACTAAAGTGGAAGCGGTGTGGTGGCCTGGCTCCTGCTCATCATCCAGGATAATGTCGTCCTCTTCATTCTCCTCTCCCCATCCTCGCACAACAGGGATCCCAGAAAGGTTTAAAGCATGCTCTTCTTGCTCCTGCTCATCCGCCCCGGCACCATCCTCCTCTGACTCCTCATCAGACTCCTGTTGTTGACTTGTCTCAGATAGAGTAGCCCCCCCTGGGAATTCATCCAGCATTGCGACTTCCTCATCTTCCCGCTCCTGCTCCTCCACAGCCTGATCAATGACACGACGCAATGCACGCTCCAGAAAGAAGGCATAAGGTACCATGTCACTGATGGCGCCATGGCTGCGACTGACCAGTTTGGTGATCTCCTCAAATGGCCGCAGAAGTCTGCATGTGTCGCGCATGAGCAGCCACTGGCGCGGTGAAAAAAAACCCAGCTCCCCAGAACCGTTTCTTTCGCAGAGTTCATACAGGTAGACGTTAACTGCACGTTTCTGCTGGAGCAGCCTATCAAGCATATAGAAGGTTGAGTTCCATCGCGTCGGGCAATCGCAAATAAGACGTCTGACCGGCAGATGGTGTCGCCGCTGAATGTCAGCAAGGCGAGCCATGGCCGTGTAAGATCTTCTGAAATGGGCCGAGATTTTCCTTGCCTGCCGCAAGATGTCCTGGACCCCAGGGTATTTGACAAGGAATCGCTGCACGACCAAGTTTAAGACGTGTGCCATGCACGGCACGTGCGTGATTTTGCCCTGTTTCAATGCGCTAAGCAGATTGGCACCGTTGTCACACACCACTTTACCAACTGTCAAATTGAGCGGTGTTAGCCACTCATCTGCCTGTGAACGCAAAGCTGAAAGGAGTGCCGGGCCAGTGTGGCTCTTTGCTTCCAGGCACAACAGACGCAGCACGGCATGGCAACGTCTCACCTGGCATGTGGAATAGGTTCTGGGGAGCTTGGGCGGTGCAGTGGAAGAGACGCTAGCAGCGGAAAAGGAGGAGGCAGCTGAGGAGGAGAGGGAGGAGGATGGAGTAGGAGGAGGAGAAGAAGAGTCAGGCCTGCATGCAATCCGTGGCGGTAAAACCAAATCTACACGGGTGCCACGGGTTACATGCTTGACGGCCGTCAGAAGGTTCACCCAGTGGGCAGTAAAACTGATATACCTTCCCTGCCCGTGTTTGCTAGACCACGTGTCTGTGGTCAGATGTATCTTGGCACCGACACTGTGTGCCAGAGATACATTCACTTGCCGCTGAACATGGCCATATAGCTCTGGGATGCCCTTCTCTGAGAAATACTTCCTTCCTGGGACCTTCCATTGTGGTGTTCCAATGGCCACAAATTTGCGAAAGGCCTCCGAGTCCACCAGTTTATATGGCAGTAGTTGGCGGGCTATGAGTTCTGACAAGCCAGCCGCCAACCGTTGGGCAAGAGGGTTATCCGGCGTCATCATTTTTTTACGCTCAAACATTAGGCCCACGGAAGCCTGCCTTTTTGCAGAAAAATGTGAGCTTGGCGTGATGGAAGGTGGAGTGGAGGACAATTGTGAGGAGAGAGGAGAAGGAGAAGTAGAAGACGAGGCTGGACGGTGAGAGCCTGCAGTGTGGCTTTGTGTGTTCCGTTGCTCCCACTGGGCTCGGTGATGGCTGCTCATGTGCCTTCTTAAGGCGGTCGTCCCTAGGTGAGTATTGGGCTTACCGCGACTAACGCGTTGACTGCAAAGATTGCAGATGGCAACGCTATTGTCAGCAGCGGACACGTTAAAAAAAGCCCACACTGCGGAGCCATGTGCCGGTGTCCTGGGAGCGCCAGATGTGACCGTACATGGTCGATGACTCGCTCCTGATACATTTGCAGTCTGCTTTGTCCCTGCTGTGCAATGTAAGTCATTGCTGCTTCTCCTCCCTATCTGCTGGTCCATATCTCCCTCTGAACTCCCCTCCTCTTCCTCTCTTGTGGGCACCCACGTGACATCACTAGACACGTCATCATCAACGTCACCTTCCCCACCGCTATAAGTAGAGTAGGCAGCAACACCGGGGACCAACCTCCTCCTTGGGCTGATCTGGGTACTGGCGTCAGACTGCTGAGTAGCGCTTGTTGCTACCTCCTCTTCCTGATCCAATACCAAGAGTGGCTGCGCATCAGAAATGTCCTCTTGATATGGATCGGAAAATAATTCCAGTGACTCAAGCGGAAGGTATGTGGTGGTGGTGGTGGTGGTCGTGTTGTTGGTGGTAGTGTCTTTGGGGGTGCACATAGCAGAGAGTGAAGAAGAGGGTGCAGATCGAGAGGATGAGGAGGGTGCAGAAGAGTAAGGCTGAGCGAGCCACTCAACCAAGTCTGGTGCATCCTTTAAAGTAATTGAACGCACCTTCTGCAACTTCCCACTTTGGCTCAAGCCTGTTGCTCCTGCCCTACCCCTACCACCCCTGCGGAAGGGCCTGCCTCTTCCTCTGCATGTCATTTTTTAAATGACCCTGTGACAAAACTCTTAGTCCCTATACCGCTGAAGGACTGCTGCAGTATAGGTGAGCGGTCAGCAGTGGTGCACGTCAACCCTATCTATTGTGGACCTATAGCGGTCCTTACAGAACAGCAGACTGTACCGCACTCAAGCCTATGTACCGTAGCACCCTATACCAAGTTACCAGTCCTTATAAGAACTTTTGTGGACCAAGCAGGTTGTGTATTAGTGTTTAGCAGACTGTACGTCAGTCCCTATACCGCTGAAGGACTGCTGCAGTATAGGGCAGCGGTCAGCAGTGGTGCACGTCAACCCTATCTATTGTGGACCGATAGCGGTCCTTACAGAACAGCAGACTGTACCGCACTCAAGCCTATGTACCGTAGCACCCTATACCAAGTTACCAGTCCTTATAAGAACTTTTGTGGACCAAGCAGGTTGTGTATTAGTGTTTAGCAGACTGTACGTCAGTCCCTATACCGCTGAAGGACTGCTGCAGTATAGGGCAGCGGTCAGCAGTGGTGCACGTCAACCCTATCTATTGTGGACCGATAGCGGTCCTTACAGAACAGCAGACTGTACCGCACTCAAGCCTATGTACCGTAGCACCCTATACCAAGTTACCAGTCCTTATAAGAACTTTTGTGGAACAAGCAGGTTGTGTGTTAGTGATTAGCAGACTGTACGTCAGTCCCTATACCAATGAAGGACTGCTGCAGTATAGGGCAGCGGTCAGCAGTAGTGCACGGCAACCCTATGTATTGTGGACCGATAGCGGTCCTTACAGAACAGCAGACTGTACCGCACTCAAGCCTATGTACCGTAGCACCCTATACCAAGTTACCAGTCCTTATAAGAACTTTTGTGGACCAAGCAGGTTGTGTATTAGTGTTTAGCAGACTGTACGTCAGTCCCTATACCGCTGAAGGACTGCTGCAGTATAGGGCAGCGGTCAGCAGTGGTGCACGTCAACCCTATCTATTGTGGACCGATAGCGGTCCTTACAGAACAGCAGACTGTACCGCACTCAAGCCTATGTACCGTAGCACCCTATACCAAGTTACCAGTCCTTATAAGAACTTTTGTGGACCAAGCAGGTTGTGTATTAGTGTTTAGCAGACTGTACGTCAGTCCCTATACCGCTGAAGGACTGCTGCAGTATAGGGCAGCGGTCAGCAGTGGTGCACGTCAACCCTATCTATTGTGGACCGATAGCGGTCCTTACAGAACAGCAGACTGTACCGCACTCAAGCCTATGTACCGTAGCACCCTATACCAAGTTACCAGTCCTTATAAGAACTTTTGTGGAACAAGCAGGTTGTGTGTTAGTGATTAGCAGACTGTACGTCAGTCCCTATACCAATGAAGGACTGCTGCAGTATAGGGCAGCGGTCAGCAGTAGTGCACGGCAACCCTATGTATTGTGGACCGATAGCGGTCCTTACAGAACAGCAGACTGTACCGCACTCAAGCCTATGTACCGTAGCACCCTATACCAAGTTACCAGTCCTTATAAGAACTTTTGTGGACCAAGCAGGTTGTGTATTAGTGTTTAGCAGACTGTACGTCAGTCCCTATACCGCTGAAGGACTGCTGCAGTATAGGGCAGCGGTCAGCAGTGGTGCACGTCAACCCTATGTATTGTGGACCGATAGCGGTCCTTACAGAACAGCAGACTGTAACGCACTCAGGCCTATGTACCGTAGCACCCTATACCAAGTTACCAGTCCTTATAAGAACTTTTGTGGACCAAGCAGGTTGTGTGTTAGTGATTAGCAGACTGTACGTCAGTCCCTATACCAATGAAGGACTGCTGCAGTATAGGGCAGCGGTCAGCAGTAGTGCACGGCAACCCTATGTATTGTGGACCGATAGCGGTCCTTACAGAACAGCAGACTGTAACGCACTCAGGCCTATGTACCGTAGCACCCTATACCAAGTTACCAGTCCTTATAAAAACTTTTGTGGACCAAGCAGGTTGTGTGTTAGTGTTTAGCAGACTGTGCGTCAGTCCCTATACCGCTGAAGGACTGCTGCAGTATAGGGCAGCGGTCAGCAGTGGTGCACGTCAACCCTATCTATTGTGGACCGATAGCGGTCCTTACAGAACAGCAGACTGTACCGCACTCAAGCCTATGTACCGTAGCACCCTATACCAAGTTACCAGTCCTTATAAGAACTTTTGTGGACCAAGCAGGTTGTGTATTAGTGTTTAGCAGACTGTACGTCAGTCCCTATACCGCTGAAGGACTGCTGCAGTATAGGGCAGCGGTCAGCAGTGGTGCACGTCAACCCTATGTATTGTGGACCGATAGCGGTCCTTACAGAACAGCAGACTGTAACGCACTCAGGCCTATGTACCGTAGCACCCTATACCAAGTTACCAGTCCTTATAAGAACTTTTGTGGACCAAGCAGGTTGTGTGTTAGTGATTAGCAGACTGTACGTCAGTCCCTATACCAATGAAGGACTGCTGCAGTATAGGGCAGCGGTCAGCAGTAGTGCACGGCAACCCTATGTATTGTGGACCGATAGCGGTCCTTACAGAACAGCAGACTGTACTGCACTCAGGCCTATGTACCGTAGCACCCTATACCAAGTTACCAGTCCTTATAAAAACTTTTGTGGACCAAGCAGGTTGTGTGTTAGTGTTTAGCAGACTGTGCGTCAGTCCCTATACCGCTGAAGGACTGCTGCAGTATAGGGCAGCGGTCAGCAGTAGTGCACGGCAACCCTATGTATTGTGGACCGATAGCGGTCCTTACAGAACAGCAGACTGTAACGCACTCAGGCCTATGTACCGTAGCACCCTATACCAAGTTACCAGTCCTTATAAGAACTTTTGTGGACCAAGCAGGTTGTGTGTTAGTGATTAGCAGACTGTACGTCAGTCCCTATACCAATGAAGGACTGCTGCAGTATAGGGCAGCGGTCAGCAGTAGTGCACGGCAACCCTATGTATTGTGGACCGATAGCGGTCCTTACAGAACAGCAGACTGTACCGCACCCAAGCCTATGTACCGTAGCACCCTAGACAGACCAAGTTACCAGTCCTGATAAAGAGCTTTGTGGAACAAGTGAGTTGTGAATGATTAGCAGACTGCAGCAGAAGGGCAGCAGTCAAGTATAATATTCTTTCTATATTTGGAAGAAAGAATATTATACGTGTACAAGCCTATTACCGTACCACTGATACCAGTCCTGAAAAGAACCTTTGTGGAACTAATAGTAACAGCAAGTCTTTAAAATTATCCTCACTGCCTGACACACTGCTTCCTGCCTGTCCCTATACAAATTGGCAAAAAAGAGTAGGCTGGAACGATTAGCTGGAACAGCTCTTTTGTGGACCTGATAGTAACAGCTAATGATGATGATGATGATGATGATGAAGAAAGACTAATCTGGCTGAGCTGTCCCTAAAATAGCAGCATACAGCGCTCTGTCCCTTTATCTAAACTGACAAAAGAAACTCAGGCTGCTGACCTAACACCTATACCAGTCCTGAAAAGAACTTTTGTGTACCAAATAGCTAGCGTTTTCTCTGTCCCTACTCCACACAGGATCCTTTCCCTACAGTGACAGAAGAAAGAATGTAAAATGGCCACCGGATCGGGTGTATTTATAGGTTAGGGGGAATGTCCAAGTGTCCATGAGCTGTCATGTCTCAATTGGTTGTCCTGTAACACATGATAAACGTGTCACGAAAGGTTAAAGTTCTTGTATACATTAAACACGTAAGTCCGCCGGGGCGAACGACGGAAAAAGGCGTTCGAACCCGCGGACGGCGAAAGTCGGAAATTCGCCGCGAAACGACCGCCGGGCGAACCGTTCGGCCATCACTAGTAGGGATCTCTTGATACCAAACCAAGATCAGGTAGACCAAGAAAGGTTGCAACTACAACTGCCAGAAGAATTGTTCTGGGATACAAAGAAAAAGACCACTCAGGTGACCTCAGGAGAAATACAGGCTGCTCTGGAAAAAGACAGTGTAGTTGTTTTTGAGGAGCACAATATGACGATCTTTGAACACAAATAAGCTGCATGGCTAATGCCACAAAAAAGGTTACAATATGCCCAACAACACCTTGACACGCCTTGCCGGGCTTTTTTGTGGCATTGGAGCAGTAAAGGCTCCTTTCTGGCAACTCGACAATGCAGCTCTTTTTCGTTCAAGTATCTTCGTATTGTGTGCTTTAAAAACAACCACGCCACGTTTTTCCAGAGCAGCCTGGATTTCTCTTGAGGTTACCTGTGGAGGTTTTTATTTGAATCCTGAACAATTTTTTTCTGGCAGTTGTGGCTGCGATGTTTCTTGGTCTACCTGACCTTGGCTTGGGATCAAGAGACCCCTAAATTTTCCAAAAAAGTAATTGCACAGTATTGACTGAAATATTCAAGGCTTTAGCTGTCTTTTTATATCCTTTGCCATCTTTATAAAGTTCCATTGCCTTGTTATGCAGGTCTTTTGACAGTTCTTTTCTGCTCCCCATGGCTCAGTATCTAGTCTGCTCAGTGCATCCACGTGATTTTATTTATACACAGACACCAATTACAAATTAAAAAGCCACAGATGTCGGAAATTAATCTTTAATTGCCATTTTAACCTGTCAGTGTCGCACTGTGTGTCTGTACCAAGGTCAAACATTCCGGGGAGGGGGGTTAAACTTTTCATCAGGACCATTTGGGGGGATTCTGTTATTATTAGGAAAATTATACTGGGATCAGGGTTATAGTCTCAACCATGAACCCGGTATAACAGCTTCCATACCAGGCCATATACCAGCTAATGAGGAGGAGGGGGAGAGAGCACAGCTCGCACCTCCTCCCATCTCTCTCCTCTTCTCCTTGCCACTTTCTTCACAGGGCTAACAGTATTGATGCTACTGTATATATACACAGACGTCCGGCCAGTGCTTGGACAAGATCATTCAGTGCCTAGGTTAAAGGTGCCAAATTTTGCCCTCCCCCTGCTTCATTATCTACGAGCTTATAAGGCGGAGGGGGAGAGAGCACAGCCCGCACGTCTTCCCATCTCTCTCCTCCTCTCCTTGCCGCTACCTTCGCAGGGCTCACAGTAGTGATGCTGCTGTATATATACACATACATACAGCCAGTGCTTGGACAAGATCATCCAGTACCCAGGGCAAAGATGCCAAATTGTGCCCCCGGTCTCATTATGTATAAGCTTATGAGGAGGAGGGGGAGAGAGCACAGCCCGCACCTCCTCCTGTCTCTCTCCTTGCCGCTTCCTTCGCAGGGCTAACAGTAGTGATGCAGCTGTATATATAGACGTCCAGCCAGTGCTTGGACAAAATAATCCAGTGCCCAGGGGAAAGATGCCAAATCGTTCCCTCCCCCCACCCCCCGCTTCATTATGTATGAGCTTATGGAGGAGGAGGAAGAGAGAGCACAGCCTGCACCTCTTCCTGTCACTCTCCTCCTCTCCTTGCTGCTTCCTTCACTGGGCTGACAGTAGTGATGCCGCTGCCACTGTCACTACTCCTGTCAACCTTATAGTAGAAGAAATTTGCAGTTCCCCCATCAGAATATTATACGTTGAGCCCAGGTAGGGAAGTGGGTAAAGTAGAAGACTAATCTGATTGATTATTGATTGTTTGATTATCTCTTCAGCCCCCGTTCCCCGCCCCTCCCCATTAACATGCTAAAAAACTTTCAGTTTTCATTCCGTAACTTATTTTAAACCCAGCAATGCCATCATTGGGTCGCTGTTCTTCTCCATGCAATGCGGGCAGATCATGGTTGGTGGGAGGGGCCAGCAGGGGGCAGTGCATAGCTTCCTGAAAACATCACAGCACCCGGCCTCGGTACTCCTCTCACTGGTCCTCCTCCTTGGTCCAAACAGTGGGATGGCTCGCCTTGAATGCCTTAAAGGGGCAGGTGTCAGTCAGGTGTAGATGGCCATTGGCTTGTGAACGAAGCGGTGGGTGGAGTCAGGAACTGCCTTCCAAACCTCAGACAGGAGAAAAGACGGTGTTCACGGAGATCCGGTATTCCGGCATGGTAAATTTCGGGCCCGCATGTGATTTGCAGAGGACACAAATCCGGGCTCCTTCCTTTTACAACTTCATTTTTTTTTTTATTCCCTCTCGTGTAACTCACCACCAGATGTGCCTATAAAGTCAGATCTATATGGATATATACATATCGGGGGTCTGCAATTGATGGAGCTCCGATATAAAAGGTCACGCTTAAGTGTATGCGCGAGCTCGCGGCTCGGCACTCGTCGCCATCAATCCACTCCCGCTTTATACATTCTCTTGGCATCTTTACGCCCCGCGACTCCGGGAGGTGAATCAGCGGCGGTTTGAAATTTCCTCGCAGCTGTTGATCTTCTCCAAATGAAAAAGTTGTTAAATCAGATGTTGTTTTATTGGATGTAAAATTGAGCTTGTTTGAGGCGCGGCGTAAATTAGGTGAATCAAACAAGCCGGTTATTACCGAGCCGACACATCGCGCCGAATCAGTTAACCCTCGCTCTCCTGCTCGGTGCGGATTTGGGTGGAGGGGCGGATGTTGGCAGTGGGGGTAACAATTTAATGGTAGCCAACACGGCTCCTATGGGGCCCGGAAGAGGGAGGGGGCCCCATGAAGGGGTCAGGCAGATCTGTTGAGAAAAATAACAAATTTCCCGGAGAGTCTTATAGTTACATTGTTTCCGCTTGGATCATAATAACTCTGAATAGCCCATACTGGTAAGATCCCTCTAGCCACTTGCTTACTGGGCACTTAAACACCCTTCCTGCCCAGACCAATTTTCAGCTTTCGGTGCTCTCACACTTTGAATGACAATTACTCAGTCATGCAACACTGTACCCAAATGAATTTTGTGTCCTTTTTTTCCCACAAATAGAGCTTTCTTTTGGTGGTATTTGATCACCTCTGGGGTTTTTATTTTTTGCGCTATAAATGAAAAAAGACCGAAAATTTTGAAAAAAAACGCATATTTCTTTGTTTCTGTGACAGAATTATGCAAATTATTAATTTTTCTTCATACATTTTGGCCACAATTTATACTGCTACATGTCTTTGGTAAAAATAGCCCAAATTAGTGGATATTATTTGGTCTTTGTGAAAGTTAGAGAGTCTACAAGCTGTGGTGCGAATCGCACAAAATTGATCACATCTGATGTACTGGTGGCCTATCTCGCTTCTTGTGACCCGAACAAGTCAGGAAAGTACAAATACCCCCCAAATGACCCCTTTTTGGAAAGTAGACATTCCAAGGTATTTAGTAAGAGGCATGGTGAGCTTTTTGATGTTGTCATTTTTTTCCCACAATTCTTTGCAAAATGAAGATTTTTCATTTTTTTTATTTTTCTCCACAAAATTGTCATTGTAATAGGTTATTTCTCTCACGTGGCATGTGAATACCACAAATGACACCCTCCAAAAAATTCTGCTACTCCTCCTGAGTATTACAATACCACATGTGTGGGACTTTTTCACAGCCTGGCCACATAGAGAGGCCCAACATGCAGGGAGCGCCATCACGTGTTCTAGAAGCATAAATTACACATCCTAACTTGTTGACTACTTATTACACTTTTGAAATACCAGGACAATGACACGTGACACTGATGACAGATGGCACTGATACGTGGCAATGATGACACTTATACGTGGCACTGATGACACGTGGCACTGATGACAGATGGCACTAATATGTGGCACTGATGACAGATGACACTAATATGTGGCACTGATGACGCGTGGCACTAATATGTGGCACTGATGACACGTGGCACTAATACGTGGCACTGATGATACGTGGCACTAATACGTGGCACTGATGACACGTGGCACTAATACGTGGCACTGATGACACGTGGCACTAATACGTGCCACCGGTGACAGATGGCACTAATACGTGGCACCAATGACGCGTGACACTGATGACAGATGGCACTGATAAGTGGCATTGATGACACGTGACACTGACAACAGATGGCACGTGACACTGACAGGTGGCACTGATGACAAATGGCACTGATACGTGGCACTGATGACAGATGGCACTAATACGTGGCACTGATGACAGATGGCACTATGTGGCACTAATAACACGTGGCACTGACAGATGCCACTTATACGTGGCACTGATGACAGATGGCACTGGGGACAAATGGCACTGACAACAGGTGGCACTGGGGACAGATAGCACTGCGGGCAGGTGGCACTGGGGTGGGGTGGATTGCACTGGGGCGGATGGCACTGGGGCGGATGGCACTGGGGCAGGATGGCACTGGGGCAGGATGGCACTGGGGGGGGCATGGCACTGGGGGGGGCATGGCACTGGGGGGGGCATGGCACTGGGGGGGGCATGGCACTGGGGGAGGATGGCTCTGGGGGAGGATGGCTCTGGGGGAGGATGGCACTTTTTTTTTAACTTTTTTTTTAACTTTTTTTTACACTTTTTTTTTTTTTTTTTTTCTTTTGTACACTAACGGCTGCTGCAGACGTTCTTCTCTCCCCTCTCACACGCTGTCTGTGTGAGGAGGGAGAGCGGCGCTGAGAGATGATCTCATATGTTTACATATGAGATCATCTCCCATTGGACACGCCGATCACGCTGTAAACGGCCGCTGTGATTGGCCGTTTACAGCGATCTGTGTTTGCCTGTCCCCGGGGGACACGGCAAACACAGAACTTCCGCGATGCGCGCCCGCGGCGGCGCGCATCGCGGAAGTAAACACCAGGCCGTCCAGGGACGGCCAGGCGTAGGAAGCCGCCCGCCCTAAGGCCGTCATTCGCCTATAGGGCGGGCGGGAAGCAGCTAGAAGCTGGAAATCTCTGAAGTAGACACCACTACTACTACACCGCTACTACTACACCATTGCACCAGTACTACACCACTACTATTACACCAGTATAAGTTCACCACTACAAAAAACACTATTACACCAGTACTACACCACTACTATTACACCATTATTACACCACTATTACACCACTATTACACCAGTATTACACCAGTATTACACCAGTATTAGTGCCCCGCTACAAAAACTACTATTACACCATTACTACACCACTACTATTACACCACTACTACACTGCTTCAAC
Organism: Lithobates pipiens; assembly: GCF_037356315.1. Classification (NCBI taxonomy): domain Eukaryota; kingdom Metazoa; phylum Chordata; class Amphibia; order Anura; family Ranidae; genus Lithobates; species Lithobates pipiens. The sequence goes on from NW_027507789.1 coordinate 12,643,338, forward strand.
ACCACTACTACACCACTATTACAACCGTACTACATCACTACACCACCACTACTACTACACCACTATTACACAGCAATACTAAACTGCTATTACACCATTACAACACCAGTATACACCAGTACTACACTACTATTACACCATTATTACACCACTACTACTAAACAACTATTACACCACTACTATACCAGAACTACAGTGCTTTTACACCATTACTACTCCGCTACACCACCACTATTACACCAGTACTACATCACTATTACACAACTATTACACCATCACTACGCCATTACAGCAAAACTACTACTACACCGGTATTACACATGTACTACACCGCTATTACACCTGTACTACACTGCTATTACACCACTACTACACTGCTTCAACACCACTACTATACCACTATTATACCAGTATTACATCGCTATTACATCACTACTACACTGCTACAACACCACTAATACTACACTGCTGCTACACCATGGGGGGGGGGGGGATTTACTAAAACTGCTGCATACAGAATCTGTGCAGCTGTGCATGATAACCAATCATTTTCTAACTTAAACTTGTTCAGTTAGTGCCCGTTCACACAGGGGCGGCGCGACTTGCAGCGCGACTCACAGACGCGACCTGCACACGACTTCAGCGGCGACTTGCAAAATGACTTCTGTATAGAAGTCAATGCAAGTCGCCTGAAGTCGCCCCGAAAATACTACAGGAACCTTTTTCTAAGTCGGAGCGACTTGAGTCGCTCCTATTAGAACGGTTCCATAGTACAGAACAGAGCGCGACTTGTCAGGCGGCTAAGTCGCCTGACAAGTCGCGGTAGTGTGAACGGGCACTTAGGCTTTGACAATGAAACCTAGAAGCTGATTGGTTACTACGCACAGCTGCAGCAGATTCTGTGTGCACCAGTTTTAGTAAATCACACCCCCCCCCCCCCATTTCTACACCACTACTACACCACTGCTAGATCATTACTACACCTTTACTATGCCGCTGCAACACCACTATTACACGGCCACTACACTGCTGTTATACCAACACTACGCCGCTGCTATACCTTTACTACACCACTACTACACTATTAATACACCCCTGCTACACTATTACCACACCAATATTACACAACCACTACACTGCTACTACAAAACTACTACACCATTAATACACCACTACTACACCTGTACTACAATAATCTCCCATGCAAAGTTGCTGCCCTGCTGCATTCTGAACACAGGAGATCACCCACCTGGTACAGGCGCCATTCATACACCGATTTGCATTTTCTACATGAAGCCAAAGTATTCGCTGATTGGACGAGGTGGAGAGGTGAGGCAGTGATGTTCTCTGAATGGCACCTAAAACAGGTAACCTCCTGTTTTCACAATGCAGCAGGGCAGTTGCTCAGCACAGGACCCATAAGCTAGTGGAAATCACTGTAGCAATGGTATAGTAGAGATGTAGTAATGGTATAGTAGAGATGTAGTAGCAGTGGTGTAGTAATGGTATAGTAGAGATGTAGTAGCAGCGGTGTAGTAATGGTATAGTAGAGATGTAATAGCAGTGGTGTAGTAATGGTATAGTAGAGATGTAGTAACAGTGGTGTAGTAATGGTATAGTAGAGATGTAGTAGCAGTGGTGTAGTAATGGTATAGTAGAGATGTAGTAGCAGTGGTGTAGTAATGGTATAGTAGAGATGTAGTAACAGTGGTGTAGTAATGGTATAGTAGCGGTGCCTACGTCAGCGATTTTTCAGCTTTCAGGGGGGAACTCAAACAAATATCCAATTTTTTTTTTTTTTGTAAAATTTTAAAAAGATGATGTTACGCCCAATCAATAGATACCAAAAATGTCACAATTTAAAACAGCGCACGCTTGTGAAATGACGACAAACTACAGTACCCAAACCTTTCCATAGGTGGCGCCTATAAAACTTTTACAGATTATCAGTGTAGAGTTAATCATGACTCTTAGGCCTCTAGAATTATTACTCTCAATCGACGATCGTGGCTATTCCTCACGTGTGGGGCAAATGTATCATATGTATGCCAGACCTACGCACATTGGGTGGGAGGGGGTGCTTTTTATTTTATTTTTTTATTTAAATGATTTTTATTCATTTTTAAGATTTTTATTACATGGGGGGGTGCTTTTTTTGTTAATTATTTTTTATACATTTTTACATTTTTTATATTAATTATTTTTTTATTATAATTTTCATATTATGGATATATTATTACAATTGTATTAATAATTATTATACTATAATTTTATTATTTATTTAATATTGCTATCACAAGTGAGCAAACAACACAACTAAACATGCAGTGTAGCTCTGCAGTGTTTTCTATGTGTCGTGTTTTTTATTTTTATTTTTATTTTTTTAAGTGAGAAGACTGTCAGTTTTCTTTAATAAATATAACAAGAATTGTATAATACGTGGGGGGGGGGGGGGGCTTTTTTTTTATTTTAATTATTTTTTATACATTTTTAAAAATTGTATTTAATTTTTTTTATATAATTTATTATATTATTATGAATATATTGTTACAATTATATTAATAATTATTATATTATAATTATTATTATTATATTATCATTTTATTATTTATTTAATATAGCTATCACAAGGGGGCAAACAAGCTGTAACACAACTAAACATGCAGCGCAGCTCCGCAGTGTTTTCTATGTGTCGTGTTTTTTTTTTTTTTGTTTTTTTTTTTAAGCGAGAAGACTCTCCGTTTTCTTTACTAAATTTAACAAGAATAGCATAATTCTCTAGCTAAAGTAAACACCCCCCACATGCACACAGCATTGCAGTACATATGGTAATATAAGCTGCTCGGTCCTCTGCGTTTGCTTGGAGGACTTGTCACGGGTTCATAATCTCTCCAATTACCAAGTTATTATCCAATTAGCTATTCCCAGGAGCGCCAATCTACAGGTTTGGTGGTCTCTCTACGCTGCTGATGTGCACCCCCCCCCCCACCCCACCCCCGAAACCAAAGGGCCCCCTCAAGGGAGCTAAAGAAAGAGAAAATACAACTCCAAACTGAAGGAAAAAAAATTAATTTAAAAAAATCAGTGCAATGTTTCCAGTTTATAAATTATCGGACAATTTACTCCTCCCACATTACCAAATCTCGCACATAAATCGGTAATTAGACATCATTGTGCTTCATGCAAATGTGATCAACGCTGACAACCCCCGTGTGTGCGCACACGTTGGTTTTTTAATTTTTTTTTAATTTTTTTAGCCATATAATAAATCCAGTGAATTGTCTTCCTTTAACATGTTGACGTTTCCCACAAAGAACTTTGTATTCAGTTTACGAGGGACAATGTGATTTTTTATTGTCTGTTAAGGAAAAAAAAAAAAGTTTTTTTTCTTTTTTTTTATTAAATAGAAGCTACAATGTATTTCCGTGAGCTTTTATTATTATTGTAATACAGTTTAAAAAAAAAAAAAGTAATTCTTATTATAATGGTTTATTTCTTTTTATAACTGATATTTTTACCGTATCAAAAGAGAAGCATAAATGTTTTTTTTTGGTCATAAGTGTTTATTTTTTTTTATTTTTTTTTTTACTTTGTGAAATATTTCACATTTGAACACTGAAATTGTTTCTTTTAAAGCCTCATTTTCACAAAAAAGAAATAAATATTTTAAGTTAAAAAAAATTTTTTTTTAAATAAAATGGACCCCAACAGCAGATTAGAAAAAAAAAGCAGCACGGGCTGCAATACTTACCTTTAATCCGGAGCTGTCCCCCAAAGTACTTTTCTCATCACTGCAAGACCGAGGAGGTCAGCCATCCTGGCTGAATGATGGGCAGCATTAATAAACTCAGAGAACGTTCTGCAAATGCAGTCAAATAACACCCCCCCCCCCCCTCCCATATCAGCAGCCCTGAGATGGGTGCTCACCTGCCAAAAGACCAAAGAGGATCCAGTGCATGATAAGCTCCCCCACACCCCAAAGTAAAAATTCTTGGTGGGGGGGGGGTAAAACACCTCACGTAGATGGAAGACAAGGGCCTCATTCCCTAGACCCTTGCCCAGTCGGTGGTGGGGATCTGCGAGCGGGGGATTATCGGAATCTTGAAGCACCACTCAATAATAGGGGGTTCCCCCCAAGTGAATGACCATGGGGTACATAGGCCCCCCCGAGGAGATGTCATTATAATGCCCCTTCTTTCATCAGAGGGCTGTTCACCTGCCAGGAAAAGAACCCAAGTGGACCCAGTGAATTATCTTTGCAGCTTTTCTGGTTCATAAATGACCAGTCAAATGTCTTCACAAAGTCTCTCATTAAATCCCAACAGCCCAAAGACTTCTGAAAGTTAAGTATTACAAATATTAAAGCAAAAGAATACTGGGGGGTGGGGGAGGGGAGTTAAAATGTTGAAAGGGAAAAGGGCCTCTTTCCCACAACCCTGGCCCGGTGGTTGTGGGGGTCTGTGAGTGGGGAGGCTTATCAGAATACAGAAGCCCTCTTTAAAAATGGGGGCAACCCCTAGATGCCCAGCAGAATCTGTAGCCCCCCCCCCCCAAACCCCGCCGATGCCTAAAGCCTATTTAACAATAAGGTGGCCCTTATGGCAGCCTCCAACTCCTTGGCAAAGACAAGGACCTCTTTCCCACAACCCTGGCCCGGTGGTTGTGGGGGTTCGGTAGGTGGCGGTGGCTTACTGGAATCTGGAAGCCCCCTTTAATAATAAAGAGGGTCTCCAGATGCCTATCAGAATCTGGAAAGCCTATTTATTAATGAGGTGGCCCTTATGGCTGCTTCCAACTCCTTGGCAAAGACAAGGACCCCTTTCCCACAACCCTGGCCCGGTGGTTGTGGGGGTTCAACAGGTGGCGGTGGCTTGCTGGAATTTGGAAGCCCCCTTTAATAATAAAGAGGGCCTCCAGATGCCTATCAGAATCTGGAAAGCCTATTTATTAATGAGGTGGCCCTTATGGCTGCTTCCAACTCCTTGGCAAAGACAAGGACCTCTTTTCCACAACCCTGGCTCGGTGGTTGTAGGGATTCGGTAGGTGGCGGTGGCTTAATGGAATCTGGAAGCCCTCTTTAATAATAAGAAGGCCCCCCAGATACCTATCAGAATTTGGAAGCCCCCTTTAATAATAAAGAGGGCCCCCAGATGCCAGATCAGAATCTGGAAAGCCTATTTATTAATGAGGTGGCCCTTATGGCAGCTTCCAACTCCTTGGCAAAGACAAGGACCTCTTTCCCACAACCCTGGCCTGGTGGTTGTGGGGGTTCAGCAGGTGGCGGTGGCTTGCTGGAATTTGGAAGCCCCCTTTAATAATAAAGAGGGCCCCCCGATGCCTATCAGAATCTGGAAAGCCTATTTATTAATGAGGTGGCCCTTATGGGTGCTTCCATCTCCTTGACATCTCTTTCCCACAACCCTAACTCGGTTGGTTGTGGGGGTTCAGCAGGTGGGGGGCTTATCAGAAACTGGAAGCCTCATTTAATAAGAGAGCCCCTCAGATGCCTATTCAGTAAGCCACCCCCACCTGCTGGGGTTTCAGCAGGAGGGGGTGGCTTACTGGAACCTGGAAGCCCCCATTAATAAAAGGGCCCCCGCGGAATCTGAAAGCCCAATTTAATAATAAAGCGGCCCTTATGGCAGCCTCCATCTTCTTGACAAAGACAAGGGGGAAGACAAGGGGGACACCCAGATGCCCATCAGAAACGGGAAGCCTCCTTTAATAAAAAGGGGTCCCAGATACTGTTACCCCCACATGAATGAGCATGGGGTACACAGAACACCTACTCATTCCCAAAAAAAAGACACTGCAGTGAATTAACTTAAAATTTGCTGAGCAGCCCACCACCAATTTTCGGCATCAACTGATCTATTTTGGAGCCTGGGATTTTTTTTCTAGCTTCAAGAACACTATGCCAAGCTGGCCATACACTAGTAGAATCTTCGCAGTATTCTAGTCTGCATCTCCCCCAAGGTAATACATAAAACCTGGCCTGTTAGTGGGCCCTGAGGACAGGGTTGATGACCACTGCAGTAGAAGATACAGCAGGTAGGGA